>NW_027509130.1:0-235000 GCF_051911475.1 Siphateles boraxobius
AACGTGCCTAGATCCAGACTCAAAAAACGAGGTGACCGTGCTTTTGCGACTGCTGGCCCAAAAACTCTGGAACAGTCTGCCTCTCTATATCAGACTGGCTCCCTCAGTTTCCATATTTAAATCTTCTTTAAAGACTTTTTTTTATTTTCTCTTGCTTTTAATTCTCCCTGAGTGTTATTTGTTTATTTTTATTGTCCTGTGCATTATATCTTCTGCCTTGTACAGCACTTTGGTCAGCCCTGGCTGTTTTAAAATGTGCTCTATAAATAAATATTGTATTGTATTGTATTGTATAAGGTTTTGTTTGAGATCAATATATTTTTACCCAAATTAAAAGGAAGTTCAGTGTTGCATACCAATACAATGCTTTTCCTAATAAATGTAATTTCAACACAATGCTCCTTTTGTACTTTAGTTATGCCAAGTATTTGTATATGCTGAATTGTAATATTGTATTGTCTTATATTATTTGTTTGAGAACAAATCTAAAAAATAGTAGCTAGTTCAAACTAGATGGGCGTAATTTATGATTGTCATAGAATAATGTTAATGCTCATTTAAAATAAACAACAAAACACGCATTGGCGTGGGTTATTCCAGTAAATACTGTAATTACAACAAGGCGTGAATTTTGAACTTTGAGTCAGTCGATCAATCGTGCTGTTACTGTACAGAGACTGTTATTGAAACATATGGATGAGGACAGAGGTATATCAAAACTATGAAGAGCACTTTACAGAAGCGCTTCTTCTACATTGAACAAAACCTGCTTTACTGCCACAACGTTACTCGATCCAAGGTTATAATAGTCTTTAAATAATTAAAATTTTATTAAATAAGTTTACATTTTTATTTAGATAAGTGTATATATCATGATATACTATTAAGTTTCTATATTAAGTAATTTCAGCATAATGATAAAATAATAAATGTTGGGGTGATCTATTCCATTTAAATTCTAAAATGCAAGAGATTTTTTTTTTCTTACTGCATAAAATTAATGCTTATATTGTCATTGTTTTTTTGTGTTTTTTTTGTTTGTTTTAGGTGTAAAGATCGATTCTTCTCCAACACAGACACAGCAAGGCAGGTCAAGGAAATGCAAAAAACATCTGTTGGAGAAACAGGAGCTGAGGAGCGCAGAGAACCAGCTGTCAAAAGGCGTCAGTGACCCGCCAGGTGCCAGTCTGGACAGTGATTTTGAAGAAACTGCAGATGCATCTTCATCTATGAGCAGATCTCCAACAGCTGCAGCTGGAAGCAGACCTTGGAGAGACCACTGTGCATCGTTCAGACAAACCCTTCAAGTACTGGGCTGTTAATAATCTGTGATGTCCGTCTCTGGCTATGGCACAAAAATATCTTGCAGTAGCGTGGAAAATGAAAGATTGTCATTCTGAATGAAAGCAGAAGCAGGACATGCAGAGATGCGTCTGTTCCTTAAAAAGAGCCTGCCACTTACTTTTGAAAAATAATCCTAACATTTGATAGTAGAACATAACACACACACATTTTTTTTTTTTTTTTTTGTGATATGAAATAGAACTTCCTCATCTGTTAGTTTAAATGCTGTTGTCGTCTGGCTTGTCGCCTTTTCTGATCTCCTCTCATCATTGCTCCTGAAGAACCTTGCAAAAGACAACAGTAATCCCAGGCTATTAGAAGGATAGAGTAAAAGATTAACATAACAGGTATATCAGTATAGGGTGGCATCACAGGTTTAACACAGTATGGTGATTTCTCCCTTCCTCTTAAAGGTTTTCGTTGTTTTGTTAGGGTTTATCTTGCCTTATGTCTTGTTTTTCCGTGTCTGAGCTTCAGATGGTCTGGATCATCTGAGGGATTCGACTGGATCAAGATGCTGCTGATCATTGAAGCTCTTCTTCTCATTTCAGCTGTTCTAGGACAGGTGAGCTTGTGTTTGAATATGAATATTACAGACATGAATACTGATGACTGATCATTATGATTCCTGTCGCTGCAGGATCACAGAAATGCCGTTGAAGGACAGATATTTCCACTGGATATGGCCGAGAATTCAGTTGATGACCAATTTTACAGGTGTGCAAAGAAGATGGAGCATCGAGTGCAGACAGAATTTCTGAAGAAGGAAATGAATAATCCTGAATTTGCAAAAGCTTGGACAGATGCTGTAAAGAATCACAAACCACCAGGAGATCATTTGTCAAAGAATAATTCAGTTGCCATTTATGCGTACACTAACTCAGATTTTACTCTATATCAGAAATTCAATAATGCTGTTCGTACTGAAAAACAAAAATATAAAAATGGGACATACTCATGGTATTCACTTCACTTTTGGTTAACAGAAGCGATACAGATTCTGAAGAAAACACAAAGTAAATGCTACAACACTTATCGTGGTACTGGATTTGAATTTGATAAGAATGTTAAGGGCAAACAAGTTCGCTTAGGCCAGTTTGCTTCATCCACTCTTGATCGTAGAGAAGCACTAAAGTTTGGAACTAAATCTTGCTTTGAAATCTACACTTGTTCAGGAGCTGATCTGACAAAATATTCAAAGTTTCCTGAACAGAAAGAGGTGCTGATTCCTCCATATGAGACATTTACAGTCAGTGATGTGAAGACAAGAGTAAAGCAGAAAGATCCCTGGTGTGACACTGTGTTCACTTTGAAAAGCTATAAAACAAGAAGCTTCCTGAACTGTGCAGCAAGCAGTGGAAACCAAGTTGCTTTTTTAAGGTTTTATTAATTTTAATCATATTTTGCAATGTGTTTAGCTACTAATCAGATAAATACTGCATGTTTCCTGTTGTTATTGAACATCAAATTAATTGTCATGCTTTATTGAATCAAATATTCATGCGATGGTCAGCAGTGGGAAAAGTCAAAGCAGCTGATTTAATATAAAAAAATCAATCAATCCTAATCAAAGTGTGTTGTGATACCTGTCATCTATGAGTATTGGCATAATTGTTTATTTGAAATGTATTTTACGTAATTTTATGTAGATTGTTGTATGTTTTCTCTGGACCTTGAGTCTGGAAATAAAGTTGAATATGAATATGAAATATATTGGAAAACTGAGATTTGAATCTTTGCAAAATATGAGGATAATACAACTTTTAAAATAATTTTAATTATATTGTATTTAAAACTTGTTTATAATATGTGCAATAAACTTGTGATTTGTAAGGGTTACAGTGATAACCTGAACACATTCAGCACAAAACTATGTGAAAGTATGTGAAGCTCAATGATCTGGGGTACACAGCAATCAGGTTTACAAGATTTACATCAGGTGTAAATATGATGATGATGACGGACAGATTTTTCCACTGAATTCTGTTGATGACCTTTATGTCCGTTGAAAAAAGACCATGAAACTTGATAGACAATCATTCAATCGCCATTTATGTCTACACTAACATGGGTTGTAAACTATATCAGGATTTTAATAATGCAATTTGTAGTGTTAAACAAAAATACAAATACATGGTATTAGGCTTGTTTGAGATGCGCCTTGCCTCGCCTGTAATGTAGTCGAGAGTAGGAGTGAAAAAAGCGCAGGCAAGCCGGACAGTTCTCGCTTCTCACAGTGGATCTGACACCTGCGAGATCACTGATGGATATCGCGGGATTCACGCTCGTGCACGGTGTGGCTAATAAACTGGATGTAATTTAAGTTCTGTTGCTTTTATATGAAATATAAATATAATGAACCATAGGCTATGTGTTTATATATATATATATATATATATATATATATATATATGTTCAGATGCAAAAGCCTCTAAGTGCCATCTGAAATTTTCTTCTACAATGATCATTTTTATCAAGCTTGTATATTTAAAGCTCCAGTAGGTAGCTTTTGTAAACAAATATTTGTTAAACCTGTCATTATATCCTGAAAGTAGAATATGAGACAGATAATCCATGAAAAAAATCAAGCTCCTCTGAAACAACCAATCAGAGCCAGGAGGAATGTCTTAGCAGTGTCAATCACGCTCGTGTACGCGCTGATCACCCCTCTCTTGCACAGCGCGAGCGCGTACCGTCGTTCGTGTCTCTCCTGTTCAAACTCGTTCAGCCAAATGAACAAATCTTTTTTTTGAGTCATTTCGTTCATTCAACGAACGAAATGACTCGAAAAAAGATCCGTTCATTTGGTTGAATGAGTTCGAACAGGATCACGAACGTGCATCACAGAACAGAGCAAGGCGAGCATTTGTGTTTATAAAACTTAAAGTTTTTTATTTATTTTTGAAATGACCGATCGTTTCGCTAGATAAGACCCTTATTCATCGTCTGGTATCGTTTAAAGCCCTTTGAAGCTGCGCTGAAACTGTCATTTGGTCCTCGAAACGTTTGTGTCCTATTGAAGTCCATTATATGGAGAAAAAGCCTGGAATGTTTTCATCAAAAACCTTAATTTCTTTTCGACTGAACAAAGAAAGACATGGACATCTTGGATGACATGGGGGTGAGTAAATTATCAGCAAAAGTTTTTTTTAAAAGTGAACTAATCCTTTAACGTTATCTTAGTAGCTATTTATAACTTATAGAAAGAGTGCAACGTTATAAAGTTACATGTATTGCAAAATACATAATGATTTGAGGACCAAGTTTGTAGTCAAAGTATGGGCAGGCCATAGTCAATGTAAAGCATATTGTTGATGTTTCGTCCCTATTAGTGAATGTTCCATAACTGTTTATAATCCGCCGTCATCAGTGGTCCTGCTTACTAGCCTGCGCGTTCACGGCAGGCTCCGCTGTGGGGGAGGAGCTGTGGAGGGAGGAGCTGTGGAGGGAGGAGCTGTGGGGGAGGAGCTGTGGGGGAGGAGCTGTGGAGGGAGGAGCTGTGGGGGAGGAGCTGTGGAGGGAGGAGCTGTGGAGGGAGGAGCTGTGGAGGGAGGAGCTGTGGGGGAGGAGCTGTGGAGGGAGGAGCTGTGGGGGAGGAGCTGTGGAGGGAGGAGCTGTGGGGGAGGAGCTGTGGAGGGAGGAGCTGTGGAGGGAGGAGCTGTGGGGGAGGAGCTGTGGGGGAGGAGCTGTGGAGGGAGGAGCTGTGGAGGGAGGAGCTGTGGGGGAGGAGCTGTGGGGGAGGAGCTGTGGGGGAGGAGTTGTGGAGGGAGGAGCTGTGGGGGAGGAGCTGTGGGGGAGGAGCTGTGGGGGAGGAGCTGTGGAGGGAGGAGCTGTGGGGGAGGAGCTGTGGGGGAGGAGCTGTGGAGGGAGGAGCTGTGGGGGAGGAGCTGTGGAGGGAGGAGCTGTGGAGGGAGGAGCTGTGGGGGAGGAGCTGTGGAGGGAGGAGCTGTGGAGGGAGGAGCTGTGGGGGAGGAGCTGTGGAGGGAGGAGCTGTGGAGGGAGGAGCTGTGGGGGAGGAGCTGTGGGGGAGGAGCTGTGGAGGGAGGAGCTGTGGAGGGAGGAGCTGTGGGGGAGGAGCTGTGGAGGGAGGAGCTGTGGGGGAGGAGCTGTGGAGGGAGGAGCTGTGGAGGGAGGAGCTGTGGAGGGAGGGCTGTAGCGCAGCAGAGAGCAAGGGGGTTGGACCTGTAAGTTGTGCTTGTTCAAATTTTCAGGCTAAGTCAACATTTTCTCAAAACTCCCTACTGCAGCTTTAAGTTCAGTAATTTCACTTAAATGACAATTAACAGGTAATTTTCATTGACATTTAATTGAAATTAATGAACTAAAATATACGAGCTTGATAAAAATGATCATTTTAGAAGAAATTTTCAGATGGCACTTAGAGGCTTTTGCATCTGAACTCTTCATATATATATAATAAAATGACATTGCATAACCCATAGAGATCGCACTGTCCGAGAGTTTGGGAATATTCACACATAACATAATATTGTTGTATGTAGGCATATGTATATGTAGGCCTATATACACATAAAACATGATATCCGAGTTTTAAAATCAAACATTTTAAAAGAGAACAATACATCACGGTTGTTTAATCCAAACAACATTAAGCTGTGCATCAGAGCAAGGCGGACCGCACTCGGACACATTTCTAACCAGCATGCATTGCGCGCTGATCACCGGTGATCGGTTCTGGGCAGATTTTGCTCATCTCAAACAAGCCTATTGTTTTCCCCCACGGGCTAAATTCACATCACGTGACGGGGCGTTCCCGGGGGCGTTCCCGGACCAAACGACTGTATCTATCCAAGCTGATGTGTAAATACTATAAATGGACATGAAAGGCAATAAATATAAATATTGTACCCCTAAAACAACACTAAAACATTTTTCCCTGAATCCTGTGCATGTAAGGCTATGTGATTTACTTTCAAAGAGCAGAAATACTGTAGGCTAGCCTATATACAGACATTCAATCTTAATTTGACCAATATAATCATTTTAACTAGTTTTTATTGTTAATTCTATTGACCAATGTACAATGTTCTCATAGTCCATAAAAGACACTCCAAATTAATAAATGTAGCTTATATATATATATATATATATTTTTTTTTTTTTTTTTTTTTTTTTTTTTTTGCAATAATCTTTTAAAAGAAACAAATCCAGAAGGTTTTCATAAATATAAATATTAGATTATATCTTTGGATGTGTATTTGTGTGTGTGTGTGTGTGTGTGTGTGTGTGTGTGTGTGTGTGTGTGTGTGTGTGTGTGTGTGTGTGTGTGTGTGTGTGTGTGAAATGTACACACACACACACACATTTATATTTAAAACTGTTGTGACCTGTGAATCTACAGTTTAAAAATTTTGCATCACTTAAAAAAAGCTACTACAATTTATTGTAATATGAAATAATGTTACTGACAGTTTTATATAGCATAATTAAAATAATTAATTTACTTTTTCAACAAATGAGTCCAAAAAAGTCCATACTGTCATGGTGCTCTTAGGTCACTTTTGACCAAACAAGTTTCTGTTTTACACAAAATGAATTATTATAAATAATTATACACAAATGAACTGGTAGGGCTATTACCATACAGCATAATTGAGTCAGGAGACTGAAATAAGAGGTTGAAATGAGATCAGATCCAGATGGATTAAGCTGTGATAAAAGATTTGCTGTTTATGTTTGTAAATGTTTTATTGATTTTTAATGTTACGTGTAACAAAATGCTTTCTCTGTATTAAGGTTTGACTAGTAATAATAATGCAAAAACATGTACACTTCAAATCAATTATTATTATTTTTTATAAACCTTGTCAAAAAATATTATTTGAGAATAAAAAATAAATAAAAAATAAAAAAAATTCAAATACACAGCTTAAAAGTAAGTAATGTCCAAAAACTACCAGAGAATTCACAAGCCTCTCCAGAGAGTTATTGGCATCTAGTGGTAGCACCATGAAATTACATGTTTTATTTTATTTTCTCTCAACAGATGGCGCTAATCTGATTCAAAAACTTGGATTTAAAAGGCCTAGTATCCAAGGTGGTAATCCATCAGCCGGAAGTTGAAGCCTCGCGGGAGCCGCCATTGTAGCAGAACTTCACCTGCTGTTAGCATTACATTGACTCCCATTCATTTTGGCGTCACTTTGACAGCGAATAACTTTACATCTGAGGCGTCCAAAGACTTCATTTGTCCATTATTTATTTCTAATAACCATGCGACTTTATGTCGCACAATAGAAACATTATGTTAGAAACATATATTCTCGCAATGTTTTGTTAATTTGTGTTTCATAATAGTAATTTGTTCAACATTCTGTTTCTTTACTATAGATTTTTACATTTCAGAATATAAAGCCGTTCAGTTTTTTAATTAAAAGAGAAGAAAAAAAGATCACATGGATCGATAAGCTTCAGAAAGCTTTTAAGCTTTTTGGACTTCTTCGGGTAAATCACAGGCCAATCTCTGAGTCTGGATCAAATTGTCCCATTGTCACTTTAGTGGCCTGGCAGAAGCTAAACAGAAATACTTCTTCGTGATCTTAAAGGGACATTGTGTAGGAATTTCTCCCATTTACTGGTGAAACTGTATTTTGCATTCAAACCAATTGTGCTCTCCAGCGCCTCGCTTTTTCAAATGCGTGTTGCATTTACGGTATGTGTTATGTACCACAAAGCTATGACAGGATGTCTTCTAATAGCACTTCGTCGAGTTTTCCTTCCTTTCCTTTTCCTTCCTTCCTTCAAACTGCAACTTGACACAACGAACAAACGAATGTTACAGTATGAATAATAACAGTGCAATGCAGACTTTTAAACTTACCGGGGCAGTGACAAGCGTCTCTCACTGCTCTGCTCCTCCGTTTCTGCTGCTTTCAGTTACGTGACGCTTGTTCTGAACGAAAACACGTTGTGGAAACACGTTGGCCAAGTACTTCTTGACCCTCTCTGCTGTTATAGTTTTTCAAGATGGTGGAACGACATGGAAGCCTCCGTGGACCTACCAGTCAAATGTATATAAAGATAAGAAATTCTTAGTTTACGAGGATATGTCAGATAATTGGCAGAGGTATTTGTACACCATTGAGGACATATTTATGAATAAAAATATTGATTTTAGATAGTAAAATACCTAAAAAACTACACATAGTCCCTTTAATCAACTTAACTTCACTCCCACGGCAGGCACGAAAGACCATGTGGCGTGGATATTGGAGAAACACACTCAATAGCCTACATACAGATACAGACTTTCTTTCCATTTAACTCAAGTGATCCCAGAATGTATGTCTTAACTAGGCTAATATAAGGTGGGGGACATAAATACACACAGGAATATATCTGTTTAGTTGTGTTAAACTCTAAGTGCTTATATTCAAGGTTAAGAATGCATTTCTGATTTAATATCTTCCAACCATACCTTCCTTGGTAAACCATAAAAACATGCTAATTAGGTCATTAAAAGGAGACAAAGGAACGTTCCCGCGAACGACGTGCTCTCCGGAAGAACCGAAAGAACGCTTCAAGCTCACGAACCGCACCGAGGATCTACACACACTTGCTCAGCACCAAAGATCCACCCAAGTATTATGTCTATTAATATTTAGATGCGTTTAAGATTGTTTGCATGAATCACAATCTGAATTCCTGAAAAATCAGCATATATCGAATAGTATATGTATATATAGTTTAAAATTGTATATAGCCTATCATATGGTATATGATGGGACAAAGAGTTCTAATTACAAAGTCTGAGGGTATTTCTAGACTAGCAATGACTTTGCATTTTAAACATTTGTCTATATCTAATGGCCAATCTTTGGTCTCATTCATATATAATTTGTTGTTTGTTCCCTGGCAAATCGTTTTGGCTGAGGGCAAAGTGAATTTTCATAACTTTATATATTTAGGCAATTTTGACTTGAGACTGATGTGTTTGACTAAATCATTAGCTTTATTTCTAATTATTATACCTAGGCTATACTTTTATAATGACTGTTATTGATCATTAAAACTGACATTTAACAAAAAGAGACAGGGTTGTGTCATTTTATTTTATATATTTCAAATATAGCCTATTTTAAAATATATAAAATATTTATTTTATTATACAAACATTATTATACATTCTCTTCACTTTATGTAGGCCTACGCCGCGCGTATAATCAAATAAAAAAATATTATTTATTGAGAAACGGCCCTGCAGTGGCCTTGTTGAATGGGGACAACCCTCGTCGCGCCGCTGTGACGCAATCACGTTCAAATGGAGAAGTTCAGCGTCGAGTCTTCTGGGGTGAGGAGAGTAGTTCACGGTAGTGGTGGGCAGATCGAGGCTTCGTGAAGCAATGAAACAGTTGAACCAAATGTGCCATATTGTGTCGAGGCTTCGAATCAATCCGACACCCGTCTCAACGGTGACACCTAGTGGTCACTTGCAGGTGTTGCTCTGAAACAACCTTGACAACCAGCCATTAAAAAATGTGTTTTTTGATTATTGTAGCTATTTTTCTAATATGTGAAGCTTGTAACCTGTAGGCTCCTCACTGTGCAGAATGTTATTTTGGTCCTGAAAAATGAATATTAATAAAATACATCAAGCCACATGTCTCACTTTTTTAGAGATTCTTATGAAAAATATTAATTTCTCTTCTTTGGAAGGACTTATCCTACTTTTTTTAACAGATAATTTCTCCAGTCTTTGAAAAAAAATCTCTCACAAAAACCCAAGAGGTCAAGATGAGTTGACTTCACTTTTTATACAGATGTAGGATTGTGTGGTCTGTCCCGACCCTGTCAATCAAACGCTGAATCGGCGGAGCACGCCACCTGTCGAAACCATGGTCGAAACACTCAGAAGCTTCATTTAGCCGTAGTCACTTGACATAGGTGTTTTGAATCACGCTTCGGATCAGTGTTTCGAAACATCTTCGCTTCGGGATCTCGCAAAGCTTCGGAACGACTGTTTCGCGTCAGATGTTCACGGTATTTCTCATATTTACACAACCATCAAACACACTTTATACAGTTTGATTAAGCGACAGACTTATTTCTGTATTTTTTCATCGATCACAGCGATACCGTCTTTTCTGTCGTCTTCATATTTCACATTAAACGTTATAAATAAAACGGCAGCAGCAACACTTGAGATAGTTTCCTATCAATCAATTCCCCTCACAGATCTTAAACTTTGACTTTTGACTCGACATTCAGTAACAGTTCTCACTCCAAACATCGAAACAATCACACAAACGAACGAACATAAAATCTCTGAGGTCTGAATGAACTTAACATATGAATAGGCTCTATGCACGTCGTAGTTCCGGGTTCGCGTGTACTAGGCTATCAACTTCCGGTTCAACTTCCTGTTTATACACAGACAGATATGGCTCTCTTTTATAGTCGTTGTCTTCAGGACTTACCTCGTCTGACGGTAAATGATGTAGACCGACTCGTAAAAAAATCATGTGCTGCTCCCAACAGCAAGCGGGAAAAAGGATTTAAAATGTACATCGGCAGCTATATCGACAACTATGAGGGTAAGTAGCTACGTAATTACTATATTAACCCCTCAGGTTGTGTTCGGGTCATTTCGATCCGGAGAAAATTTCAATTATTTAATGTTGTCGCATTGGACTGAAACTTAGTGACTTTGTTCACAGAGGGTAACGTTATAAGTACTTCTCAAATGTTTTTGAGAAAAATTGAAATGAAATGAAAATTTGACAATTTTCGTAGGGGAGAGCGGGGCACAAGGTAACGTGGGGCTAGTTGTAACACACTTGTTTTAAATACTTCCACACATGCCAGCATGACGAAACCTCTTTTACTGTCTATGGACGAAACTTAGTGTATTTACTAGTTGCCATATCAACACTATTTAGAGAAAAAGAATAAGCCAAAATTCAGAAATCTTTGTAAGATATCACTGAACATTTATTTAACCATTGCAAAATTATTTTTCTTAATAATGTTAATTTTTCATCTCTATTATTTGTTTATTTAAATTTAGACAAATCTGATACATTAAAAAATGCCATTATTTTATTTTAAAAAGTTAATAATTGTATTTTATTGAGAAAATATTTTGGTTTGACTTGTATATATTTTTTATTTGATCAGATAACATTTTAAGCTGTCATATGGTCATGTTACAATGTGCCCCACCTATGGGGCATGTTGTCACATTTCTCTTCCATTCTTTCAGGGTATATCAAGAAAAAAGTAAACACTATTAATAAAACAAAACCACAAAATTGTACTAGACGTGGGAAATTAATGTGGGGAAAAATAAATACTTGAAAGTCAAAAAGCGTTACGTTGTGCCTCGCTCTCTCCTACTTTTTTGGGTGGGGGGGGGGGGGGGGGGGGTTTATCACCTTGTTACACTTGTGGTGTTCCCGGTCAAAAATGACCGGCCTACAAAAAATTGCTTATAAATCACTTGTTATGCTATATTATCACCCAATATTGGATTCAATCTTTTTGTCAACTTGTTCTCTTTTAATTAGGACTGGTTTTAGATTTGTTTTTGCCTCTAATTAATCATAGGCCTCATTTATCTGAGAGTAGGCATCTCATTTTTTGAGTAATATATATATAATTTTTATTTTTTACAAATTGAGATTTTTTACTAAATAAAACAGTTTCAAAATGTATGTTCATCTTTCTCCCTAACAGTGTCAATGAAAGACAAGGTGACAGGAGAGGTCAGCGTGAGGGCAGTCTGCCATAGATCCATGAGGAAAAATGAAAAGCCACACGAATTGAGACTAGGGTGACTAGGGTCAATGTTAGGGTAATGGGTAGGCCTGCTGATAAGTTGCCCATATCAGCTGATAAGTAACATTATCTAAATGTATATGGCTTAGTCTCTGTCTACTGTCTATGGACGTGAATGGGTAGGCCTACATTTTAACATATGTGCCTCTCATCTAGAACACACTGTATGCTTTTATTAGTTATATTTTCCTCTTGTTAACAGTTTAGCTCTTGAGAGGTATTTGTCATCTAAGCTTCTATTTCTCCCTAGATGGTGTTAAAACATTCAAAACCGGTCATTTTGGCGAAAACCCACTGCTCCTGTGTGGCGGGGTGTGCCTTATGCAACCATTAGGTTGCACTACTGTATCAAACAGCGCACTTCTCACAATTAAGCATCCCTGCTGTAACCCCAATGCACAGTTGCACGGACACTGAGCAGATCTGGTATAAACCAAGGACCTAGGTAAGTCATCTGTCTGTCATGTGAATTGCACATGTAGCTATTCTGATGCCATGTCAAAATGTGTCTTTGCTGTCAGGGTGTTAGGCCAGGTCCGGTGGGAGACATGGAGGTCCGCAAACCCCAGAATTCAACCGCTGTTTGTGTGAGGTGAGATTACATTACCTTTAGTTTATGTGTTTAATATGTACGCTGCAGTTTTTTATAAACATTTTTTCACTTTAACTTTTTCAGAAGTTCTCTCTACAAAGCACTGGACGGGGAAATGCCAGATCTAGCCACATTGAGAGTGACAGAGGTATATAAGGACTTTCCCCCTTTGCTTGCACCTCTAGTGACCACCATGGGCATGTCAGCAGAAGTCCCATTAGTTCAGTCAGCTTTTGGGGCTGTCCAGGCAGGGAGTGTGCTGTCATTTCAGCTAAAACCACCAGAAATGCGGGAAATCATCAACATCCCAGACGCCCCTGCCCAACCTTCTATTCCCGTCCAAAGCTATAGGCTTGAGCCAACCACATGCTCTTATGTGTTATCAGAGGAGGAAGATGTATATATGAAATCGCTACAGGTGTCATTCGACATGGCCCACAGGGTTGAAGCTGCAACACGGGAACAGAGCTCATGCCAGGAATGGCATCGACTGAGAAAGATGCGAGTCACATCTACACGCTTTCACGAGGCATGCCATGTTCGTCAGTTGCCGTGACAGAGTACTGCAGTTTAAAAAATGTGAATTATTCACCCTGCGGGTTCATTATACACCCTGATGCTCCATGGCTGGGATGCTCTCCCGATGGAGTCGTTTTCGATCCTTCTGACAACCCACCATTTGGCCTGCTGGAAATAAAATGCCCCAACATCCAGAGTTATGTTGACTGTCCCTACCTCCAAATGTCAGATGGTTCTTTGCAGCTTAGGAGGCAGCACAAGTATTACTGGCAAGTGCAAGGTCAGATCCTCCTAACAGGTTTCGAGTGGTGTGATTTTGTAGTATGTGCGCAGGAGGACATGCTTGTTGAGCGTATATACAAAAATATTGATGTAATGCGCACCATTACAGACCGAGCAGGTCTGTTTTTTTTTACCACTACATACTGAAGTGTTTGCGTGTTTTAAGTCATTTTTAGATAACAGTGAAGTATTTCTCAATTTCTACAATTGTACAAATGTTGCTTTATTTAATGACTGTGTTTTAAGTGTTACAGTGTGGCCACCTACCACTGGTGGTCCATTCAATTATATTGAAATTATTATATACAGCATTATTTTTATTGTATTTATTTACACTATAAACAATATTTACATATATACACAATATACTCTCTCTCTATATATATATATATATATATATATATATATATATACACACACACACACTATATATATACAATATATATACCTATCTTATATTACATTACACGTACATATATATACTAAATATTTAGATTTGTATAGTTAATAAATAAATATGTAATATGTTATGCATTATGAAATTATAATAAAAAATGTTTAAGGAAACACTTTCTTAGTTTTGTCTGTTGATCAGATTAATGAATACAGAAGAGAGTGTGATATCCATAGTTTTTACCAAAGTATATGTACAATATTTACAGGTGACAAACCGTAGCACATTAATGGGATAGTTAGCCCAAAAATGAAAATTCTGTCAGTATTTACTCACCCTCATGTTGTTCCAACCCCGTAAGACCTTCGTTCATCTTCAGAACACGAATTGAACGAAGGACTTACGGGGTTGAACAACATGAGGGTGAGTAAATACTGACAGAATTTTCATTTTTGGGTGAACTGTCCCTTTAACAAGGATGAGGGTTTTTAGACTCAGTGGCTCCATGCCTTGACAAGTGGTCCACATTGGTAGTTCACAAGCAAACATGCCACTGTAAACAGTTGGTTTATGCTACCAGAAATGGACAAGGGGATGACTGCGTCAAACAACTTGTGCTCCTTCACTCGATGGATAAGACGTTCAACGTGTACCCTGAGCCTGGCCACAGACTGAGTGTGTGTCACTTCATGAGGTAACATTTGTTTTTCCTTGGTCAGGAAAACAGGCCGGTGAATTTTGCATGGCACAAGGCTGTCAATTTAGAAGCCCTTATCCACCATGATGGCCATGTCAGGGGTAAGAAGGTTAATGATCCCTGACTGTTTGAACAACTCCCGGTCACTAATAGACCCTGCATAGAGTCCAGACACAAATGTTATTGCACCATGAGGTGCCATTCCTATTAAAGCCTTGAATGTGCAGTGAGACTTATAGTTTGAAAAAACCTCACTTTGTAATAGCAAAGAGGAAGGTGTTTGGCAGCGGATCTCAGTACAATCCAGGATAACCTGTGTGTCTCGGAAAAGATGAAATTCCTCTGGCAGATGGGCTCGTACTCTCTCTTTCGGCATCCAAATGCACAGTGACCCCAGGACAAAGTACAGGAAGTTGGCCCAGGTTGTTATGATGTGGCTCACAGTGGCCTGATGTACATGGAAGCGATGACCAAGGTCCTTTTGCTTGAGGCCCAAAGCAAGATGCATCATGAACAGGAAGAACTCATCTATTGCAGGAAGTGCCCGAGTGTTTCCAGCCTCCTTGGTGACTTTGGAGTTGGTGACACGAATCATTCTGTGCGTTGCTGGTTCAATCAGTTCCCAGAAGGCCGTCAGGTGGTTATAGGTTGCAAATCTGTCAAGAAAGAAAAGTGCATTGGTTCTCACATGGCATAAAATACTTACACTTAGGTTTATAGTATAGTATAGTAATTTCCAGTTTAGGAAATAAGAATCCTGAACTACAAGTAACTGATACAAAAATCTTGTAATACAACATGAGTCATGAAAATTATGGAATTCGGTATGTATGATTAAACTAACTCTGATTGCTGTTGATGACAACAGCTGCTATTCATACTTATAATTATGTTAGCCAATGTTGTTGTAATTATTTTGGTCTGTGTAGCCTACTTTTACGTGCAGCTAGCTTATACAACTCCAATAATATTTAATAACAACGTGGACTAGTGTTTTCAGGACAATGGCAACGCTATTACAAATGCTTATCACAGGCAATATAATTTTACCTTGTATAAAAGCGTATGTCCTCATCGGACCCAGCAAATCTCTGGAGACCAAAGCCAAGTGTGATCTTGGTCTGGTCCAACTGCTTCCGTAGATTTTCTATCTCCCTTTTCAACTCCTCATTTTCATGCAATACCATGTCCACAGCTGAAGCTTCGGGAACTGAACAATAACCGTGTCCAGTCCTCTCCACGTCAAAGTCCATATCTTGCTCTACGTCCGAGTCAGGATCAGTGGGCAGCGGTCTCTCTCTCGCCGTTCCCAAACACTCGACCACGGCGGCTGCACTTGGTAACGGTTCCACTCAAACAATGTAGGGAAAGCACCTTTTTTCAGACGTCTCAGTCTAGTCCCTTCCATAAAGTCATCGGGTTTGAAATGAACGCTACACACCTTTGTGTTTTTGTTGACTTTGAAGTCATCCCTCCTGATCTTAACGATCCATTTTTTTCTGAGATCCTCATCCACGGGAAATGAATGAAAACTCACAGTCGAGTTGTATCTTGCCGACACAACACACGACGGCACACAACAATGTTCCGAAGTAGGTCGCATTAGCTTTTGATATCGGAAAACATTTTTCTCCATAGTAAAGCTGCCAAGATAAGAATAACTAGAAATATTTATCGTTGTTAAGTTTCGCGCGTCAGATCTAATACTGAACCGGAAACTGTTAGCCCAGTAGAGAGTGTAG
This sequence comes from Siphateles boraxobius, assembly GCF_051911475.1. Taxonomy (NCBI): domain Eukaryota; kingdom Metazoa; phylum Chordata; class Actinopteri; order Cypriniformes; family Leuciscidae; genus Siphateles; species Siphateles boraxobius. Next base: position 16,368 of record NW_027509130.1, read on the forward strand.
TCGGAAACACGTCACAATCCCCGCTGCATAGAGCCTATTCCTCATGCTCGCTCCTGCTGCTGCACTAAAATGTTACTCTTTTCAATACTTTGTAAATAATACATTGAGCCAATAGTGAGCCACGTGAGACATTTTAAACCTATACATAAATGCTAATATAGATAAATATGAATACAGTTTGAAATAGTAGCTAAGCAATATTGTTTTGTGGTGATCTTTATTTTAATAACTTAATGATATAATTACATTATTGCAATCAATATAGTTATTAAAATGTCAAACTACATTTAGATTAAGATGGACATTTTAGGGTTTAGTTCGGTAGTTATTGACCTGAGTGTCAACGGTGTTTGTTTTTGCATTATTGATGTTTTATATGTGTAATATTGTGAGAAATAACAGTATTGTCTTTTAATATAGCCTAGTTGTCTTTCAGTATAGTTCGATATAGCTTTATAGTCATATATCCTGACTCAGATAATGTGTTTCTAACAGCAAACACTCAGAATAAAGTGATAGTTCATCAATATTAACAGATCAACTGAAAACACTTTATTTCATGTCAGTAGTTCCGGTTTTCACCTCATTTATTATGCTGATGTCTTGTAATCTCATGTAAATTGACGCTTAAAGGGGTCATGACATGAGAAACCAAATTTTCCTTGGTCTTTTGGTATATAAGAGGTCTTTGTACCATTAAAACTTCCTGCAAGTTTCATAGCTTAATATATCCTCCCCAAACAAACAATTTATTTAATCAAGCATCTAGTTGTGGATCTATGGTATGAAGTGACGTGCCTGTCGTTTGCATATGACCGCCTCAAAGCGCAAGACTACGCCTCATTTCGCATCATCGCATCGTTGTCACGCCCACAGGTGTTCAGTCGACGTGCTGCGAGTCTATTTACAAGAAGATCGCGATGCCACGCAGATGTGCTGTTCCTGGCTGTGGACAAACAACACGCTTGAATACACTGCCTAAAGATCCAGACATCAGGGAAAAATGGATGCAGTTTATTTTTTGTGGACGTCCCATTCACGGCAGTATTAATTTAAGCGTGTGTTCTCTACATTTCATGGATGACTGTTTTGAGAACAAATCGCAGTATGATGCTGGCTTTGCCAGAAAACTTTTGCTTAAAGATCAGGCCGTGCCGACTATTCCAGGCCCAACAACGACGCCGCACACTGTAAGTAATGTATTTCATCTTAAAACTACTTTTTAAAGCGTTAATTCCAGTTTCATTCATTATGAATAATCACAGTGTTTTTACTTGGTTTACTTGCATATTGTTTTCAGAGTCGGTCATGTTCAGGCCCCGTATTTAAAGATGTAGGATGTCAAACTGACCGACCCAATCAGACATCTGTGGGCACACAGCTGTCGTTTCAAACCATGAGACCTACGTACCGTAGCAAAGGTATTATTTATATAATCATAACTTGTGTCATCATAATTCTATTCCTAACAAGCTTAAAAGCTTTATTGCCTAAAAAATGAAGTATTTATAGTCCATATTTTTGTAGTACTGCAATAACAATTGATAGAATAAAACTTTACATTGTATTTTCTAACTTTATAGCAACACAAACAAAGCAGTCATCAAATCTTTCAAGTGTTGATGCCGTCATACCCTGGACTACTTCACAGCCTTTTACTTCAACACCTTTAAAAGATGAAAGGCCTGCCAAAAGGTGTCGCTTTGAATTGGAGGAGGGTGAAGAAAGTGTATCTTTTGAAGAAGTCTGTGACACTCAGGATGTGACATATGACCCTGCTCAGTCCGTCACCAGTGTGACTGAACCATCAAAGCATTCGTAAGTTTTTTTCTTTATCATGTTTAGGTTAGCATACATTTATGTGAACTGTATGTTTTACTGGCTCGTAAAACTGATTATGTTGAGGAAAAAAATACACCACATTAGTTTAATCTTTGTTCTTAATTTTCTCTTGTGATAGCATGTACACATCCAAAGCCTCTCATGAAGACACAAAATATATTGTGTTTGAAAACTGTCTTCTTGAACTGTTTGAGACCTGCCCAGACTGTTCAAGAGCCTGCAATATCCAGCCTCGTAGCAATGGGACCTTTTTGGCCATTGATCAACTTTGCCCGCACTGTGAGTACTTCAGACAGTGGAAGAGCCAACCCTGTGTTGGCAGCACCCCTGTAGGCAACCTTCAGCTGTCTGCTTCCCTGTACTTCTCTGGAGCTTCATTCTTCCAGATGAAAAAGGTTTGTGGGGTGTATTTTTTTCCTGTTTAAATTAGTTTAAACGTATAATGCATAATTATTGTTTTTCTTTTGAAGGTATTAGAGTCAATGCATTTGAAGATGTTCAAATACAGAACCTTCAGAAGGCATGCCAGCATGTACCTGGAACCACTAATAATATATAAGTGGAAGAAGGAACAGGTGGATTTAGTGAAGGATCTCTGTGAGGCGGACAAGGTGATAATTGGTGGCGATATGAGAGCTTATTCGCCAGGTAAAGAGTCATGCTTGGTGATGCAAGTTCTTCTGCCGTCTTAATTATTTTGTTCCTGTGTAACCATTTTATTCTAATGGGACATTTTAGGCCATTCAGCAAAGTATGCTACACCACGATGGATCTTCAAAAGAACCTCATAATAGACATCCAGCTAGTGCAAGTGAGAAAATGCATAAATCACATCATGTCAATGCCCAAAAAATTTTCAGAAAAAATTGTAAACAGAGTATACCTCATCTGTTTCAAATTAAACAAATTTGAATTATAATTGTATTATAAATTACAATTGCTATTTATATTAAAAAATGTATACTACAAAGATGTAGTCGGAGGAGAATAATGTCTTAAAGGAATGAAATAACTGACTTTCACTGCCCTGATAACTATTTTTTCCCAGAGTAATGAGGTCGGTGGAAGCTACCACATGGAGAAAGAGGGGTTAAAAAGAAGCCTGGAATGGCTGGAGGGATGTGGTGTAAGGCTAGACTGCATTGTGACAGACCGACATCCCCAGATTCAAAAGTTTCTGAAAGAACGAAACGTGACACAGTACTATGATGTCTGGCATTTGGAGAAAGGTACGTTTGAGCTAAACTGTAATTTGTACAGATTCTGAAAAAAACATATGTTAATAAATGGACTGTTTTTTTTTTACATTACATAAACAATATTTCATTTTGGTATTACAATTGATTAGGGTTGTCAAAGAAGTTAGAGCAAATTGCCAGAGACAAGGACTGTTCAATAGTGAAAAAGTGTCAGCACAGCATAAGAAACCATCTCTACTGGACCGCAGCATCCTCTACTTCAGGACCAGAGAAGGTAGCCAAGTGGAAGTCCCTCATCAATCACATTCAGGTTGTTCACATCCATGATGACCCATTATACCCAAAATGTGAACATTCACATCGAGTGTCTAAGGGCAGCAGTAAATGCTTCAAACCTGGTGAGTGCATAATATCATTACCAATCAAAGTGGCTGACTGTTCATCTGTGTGTCCCACAGTGCTAATACTGTTTCCATTTTCCTTCACACAAATTCATACATACTACTATTCCAGGTACAAAACCACTTTACAGAGTCGAAAAAGGTGCTGACTAACAACAGAGTCCTCAAAGATGTAGCAAAGCTCAGTCCTCACTTCCAGACCTCATCCTTGGAAGCCTTTCACGGCGTTATTTTACGCTTTGCACCCAAAAGTGTGGTATTTCCTTTTATTGGAATTCTGTGCAGGTATGCAATGTAAAGTTGTATAAAAGCATGTTATTGACATTTAGTGAACCATAAAGTCCTATTATTTCACAATTGTATGTAATACAGGAAGCCTAGCATAAGCTTTAAAGTAATCTGAAATGAAGTTATAACATTTAGAATGCTTTGTCATTTCTTATTATTTTTAATTTATCTTGAAAAATTAATAACACTGTGTCGCTCCTACTTTTAAGTAACTACATTTTTTTTTTTTTCTGTTGTTTTAGGTTGTATTTGGCTGGCATGCATTTCAATGAAAATTCAAACCGTCCAAAGGCTACAACATCATCTGGAGAGCCAATGTACAGACTTTTGTTCCCCAAGGCTAAAAAAGGATTATACACCACAAAACCAGTGACATCCAACCCAACGTACTGTAAGTTTGAATAGATATTTTAATTAGTAATTAAAAAAACTAAATGCAATACACGCAAAGTGCATAGAACTTAATTTACAGTATTGCAAACATTTTTTCCAGGCTACGTCTACAATCTGATGACACTGCTTTTTGAAAAGGTTCTGCCAGATCCCTTTCCCTACATGGAGGACCTGCATAAAATTACAGTGCCTGACAGCCTATGCGCACAGTATGACAGACCTTCATTGGAGGAGGCCATTGCTGAGCATGTGTCAAGGCGCAGTTCGAATCCGACGTAGCTGCCTTCCGCATGTTGAAACTATTGTTATTTTAATATACATTTTGTTACATTAAATATTTCTATTCCATATTAACATAAAACGATTGTGTCTGTCAGTGTTTTCTTACTGGTGTAACCCTCTGAGTCTCAAAGAACCATAGTCTGCCCAGTAAATGTTATTTGCATTCTGCAACGAATACAAATTCAGGCAAACAGGTTCAAGTCCTGGGTGATGAATCATACAGGTAGGTGATATTGGTGCCTGGTTAATTCTTTTGACAACCTATTGAGAAGGATATTGAGTTTACAATTGTAGTCCAACATGTATGATATGTAATACTCAAACATGCAGATTAACAATTATTATTATTATTAGTCTTTTAGAATGTGCACGTAGTTCAGGGGTCTCCATGCAGCATTTATGTTCTTACTCAGTGGGCATTGTGCCACAAGTGCACCTGTAAGTGTTTGAAGCAATCATAAATGTATTTGATAATGAAATAATTTGATAACAGCCTATACTGTATTTTCCGGACTGTAAACTAAAGTCACGTTTTTTTTATAGGCTAATGAAACACGCTGTGATTTATTCCAAAGTGACTTAGGCCAATATAATGCATTTAACTTCGTTCAAATAATCTAAATGTTGACGTTCAAAAGTAGGCTAGTCTATAGGCGCGCCGAGGCGGCGTTTATTGCTGTATTTTGGTTAATTTTTGGTGAGCGCCAGAAAGATGTTCAAAGAGACCGAGACGCGCTAAAGCATGTTTTCTTTATTTTTCAAAGGCATGACATGATTTGTAGTCATTTTGAATGTACACAAATAAAAATATACATTTTACTCTTTCGAATGATGTCATAGTATCTGTATGTCTATAATTGACAGTGTATTAAGTTATTTCCCTGAGGAACAAATTGGCGCCGACCCACCGCACGCTCACACAATAGCATATTATCAGTTCACTTCTGGCGTTATCAAAATAAAACATTCAACAAAACATAGAAAGGTATTCATGATAAATTTAATTTGTCTGTTGTAGGCCTAAAGTATAAAGGCTGTGCCGGTTAGTCAAACTCATTTCCCTTGCTGTGAAGTCGCGGAAATTGGCTATGTTGGGACTCGACTTTATATTAATAGATGCAAATGTTACATTGCAAATATGGAAACTTTTGGACCGAATGAGAAATGCACGAACCCAACGTGCGTACAATTTCAGTTTCGATACAAATAAATTTGTTTAGCCTTGGCGTTTAAATAGGCTAAATGTTGTTTGTAATAAAGAGCACAAAAGGCTTTAGGCTACTGTATATTTTTTATTATAGCCTACATGGCTACTTATTTTTTTAAATCTTGTTTTCTGAATACCATTTATTGAAGGATTTGTCATAAAGTAAGGGGAAGTAAAATTCGCATAGCCTACATGTTTATTGTGTTTACAATGTTAAAGTTGTATTTTATTTACCGGCCTTTTACACTATTGCTGAATAGGCTAATAAAAAAACGTATTGGAACTAGTAGCTCAGTCACCTTATGTTGTTCTAAAGGCTTACCTTCACACACACACACACACACACACACACACACACACACACACACACACACACACACACACACACACACACACACACACACACACACACGCGCGCGCACACACACACACACACACACACACACACACAAAGTCCTGCTCGCACTTGCCCATTTAATGTCATGGTGGTTTAAAAAAAGAAAAAGAAAAAAAATCAAGCCGATGCAAATCTGTCGTAAAATAACCCAAGCAGACCAAAATGACAAGTTATTACCTTTATGCAAATCTTGTGTTGCAGACCTGTGTGCGAGTGAGCAGTATAAAAAATATAATAATGAATAGGCATTTAGCCTAATATAGTGCATGCTACTTTAATTTTGACATTCAATCCCATATCAGACGCAGACTATCCACATTTTTTTATGTGAATTATGAATGCTCTCCAAAAGTCACAATCTCTGGATTGTGGTTGTTTGGCTGGTAATTATGAACCGGTTGTTTGGATTTTATTATTGGCAGTTAAGTCTTTAGTATGGTCTATATGTAAAAGTCATATTAAACGCATCTTTTCTCCCCTTAACCAATCAGCTTCTTCTATTGCCGTAGTTTAGCCTGCATTACCATATGAACTCTGATTGGATGGCTGAGAGTACTCATGTTTATGTAATAATCTGCTTGAAAGAAGATATCTCCTAATATTTCCTTACTAGTTCCTTATGAAGTTGAAGATATCTGCAAATTAATAGATACTAGTAGCTATTCTGTTTTGATATCATCTATTAATTTATGACTAGTAAGTATTCCAATTTTGACAAGTATCTTTTTAAATATTACTAGTACTTATTCATTAGATACTAGTACGTATTCATTAGATACTACCTATTCATTAGATACTAGTACTTATTAATTAGCTACTAGTACTTATTCAATAGATACTAGTTCCTATTAATTAGATACTAGTATTCATTCCAAATGTTACTAGTAACTGTTCTTATCATAATATGGCAAGCCGTTTTAACTTTTATTCATTTCCAGGATATGAATTCTTGATATCAACAATTAGATTCTTGATATCAACAATTGAATTCTTGATATCTGTAATTGTATTTTCACTAGTGAAATGTCACCATAGGCTGCCATTCAAAATTAATTGTTGATATCAACAATTGATTTCTTACTAGTAGAAATATAATTTTTCATATCAATAATTACATTGTTACTAGTAAGAATGTGAATTCCTGATATCAATAATTCAATTGTCACTAGTTGAAATGTCTATTCTTGATATCAACAATTTAATTGCTACTAGTAAAAACTTTCATTTTTGATATCTGAAAATGTATTTCTGATATCAATATTATTTCAGATATCTAAAATGGCTCTCTTACCAGTAACAATCACATTCATGATATCAGAAATTAACATATTCACTAGTGAAAATGGAATTATTGATATCAAAAATGAACATTGTTACTAGTAGCAATTCAATTGTTGATATCAAGAATAGACATTTCAACTAGTGACAATTGAATTCTTGATATCAAAAATAAAGGTTTTTACTAGTAAGAATTGTATTTCTGATATGTGAAATTGGAATTGCAACTAGTAAGAAATCAATTATTGATATCAACAATTGATTTTGAATGGCAGCCTATGGTGACATTTCACTAGTGAAAATACAGTTACAGATATCAAGAATTATAGTTTTTACTAGTTGAAATACAATTCTTGAAATCTAGAATGAGCATTTTAACTAGTAAAAATGTGATTGTTGATATCAAGAATTAGCATTGTTACTAGTGAAAATGTAATTTCTGATATCAAAAATTGCCATTGTTACTAGTATAAATCTAATTCCTGATATCAATAACTATAATTTTAACTAGTTAAAATTGAATTGTTGATATCAAGAATTCATATCCTGGAAATGAATAAAAGTTAAAACGGCTTGCCATAATCTTACTAGTCACAACTGCTTTTTTACTAGTCTTATGTTATGACTAGTCAGAACGGCCACTGTAGAGTTCAGTTAAAAAATTTACTAGTAAAATAAAAAATCTTACTAGTAACATTTGGAATAAATACTAGTATCTAATAAATGGATACTAGTATCTATTGAATACGTACTAGTATCTAATGAATAAGCACTAGTATCTAATGAATAAGCACTAGTATCTATTGAATAAGTACTAGTATCTATTGAATAAGTACTAGTATCTAATGAATAAGTACTAGTATCTAATGAATAAGTACTAGTATCTATTGAATAAGTACTAGTATCTATTGAATAAGTACTAGTATCTAATGAATAAGTACTAGTATCTATTGAATAAGTACTAGTATCTAATGAATAAGTACTAGTATCTATTGAATAAGTACTAGTATCTATTGAATAAGTACTAGTATCTATTGAATAAGTACTAGTATCTATTGAATAAGTACTAGTATCTATTGAATAAGTACTAGTATCTATTGAATAAGTACTAGTATCTAATGAATAAGTACTAGTATCTATTGAATAAGTACTAGTATCTATTGAATAAGTACTAGTATCTAATGAATAAGTACTAGTATCTAATGAATAAGTACTAGTATCTATTCTAGGGGGGTTCTACTTTTGTCCAAGCCTGGAAGAAAGCAGAATGATGGTGTGTCTGAGGTTTTGGCACCCCGCTGTCAGCTGAATGAGACCTCGCATACATGCCTTGAAAGAATTAAAGGGCTGTATGATTTCCATTACACGAGAGTAGATGTTAAAACTTCATGCTGATTTGTACTCGGCTTTCGCCAAGATAATCACCAACTAAGACGTAGCTTTACAGTAACCTATGCTTCTCCATCCATTTACGCTTCTTTCCATCTGGTGACGTGAATCTCCTTCTGTCTGGTGTTAATAGTGTATTTGCGCGTCAGCACACACAACGGCTGCAACCACAGTGCGGTCCCCCCATAACAACCCTCTGGATTGAGCGGAGTAGGGAACATCTCTAGGGTCTTCAAGTGGGCACCTTCCGTCCTCAGTGTTTCGTCGACTAGCCCACGACACCTCAAGAGGGCTCGACAGTGACTCTGGCGTCCCAGAGTCACCCCCCTCCGTCCCCCACTCAACTCAGCCCAGCTTACTGATCTCTACTTCCCTCTTGCTGCTGAGACCTAACCACAATCTCACAATCTCTCCGCAACCCAACCATATGCGCCAACCCGTTTGACTAAGGCTGTCGAGCCCCACTGGTGCGTTAATATGCAGTTTCAGTGGCAACGGTTCCGTATGGCATACCACCTACCGCAAAACACAATATCTGCCCAACCACCCGTCATTCACGCAATATACACAGGAACGTAATGACTGTAAATACTATACAACCTATACAAATAAACCAACAAAATGTATTATTTCAAAATTGACTAATAAATAACATTCACATTCTATTGTGTTGCCCCTTTCTTTTTTTTGATTGGCTGATAAGTGGCGGGCTCAACTAAGAACACCAAGGGAGACGCGCTTGATTCCTGCCGGTTCCATAGTGCTGCCAGAGAAATTTTGGGCGCTGCGGCATATTAAATATTATAAATAGTTTTTCCGTGTGAGAAATACAATGTGTGGCGAGAGTGCCTGACAAAATACCGAAATGAGTGACTGTTGCGCTCAATGCGTGACACTTGAGAGCCCTGTTATCATTCTGTGATATCAAGGGTCTGAGCGCCAGCTGTGAGGCTCCGCCCCTTTGCGGAAGCAACAACTCATTTGCATTTAAAGGGATACACTCTAAAACGGTGCGTTTTTCTGAGCCCCAAAAAGTGACAATTTAAACATGCTGTAAAAAATTATCTGTTGGGTATTTTGAGCAAAAATTTCACATACACACTCTGGGGACATCAGAGCCTTATTTTACATCTTGTGAAAAGGGGCATAATAGGTCCCCTTTAATACTAGACCTTAGTTACCATAGTATAATTTTTCTCTAGTATCAAATTGTTTAAACTGTATATAAATCTTAAACATTAAAAACATCTTCATACTGGTGTATTTACAAATATGTTTTGGTAATTCGTGTTTCATAATAGTAATTTGTTCAACATGCTGTTTACTTTGCTATAGATTTTAATTTTTTTAGAATATAAAGCCACTCAGTTTTTTCATTTAAAAAAGAGCAGATAAGAAGTACCATATTGTAGCGTCTGGACGGGATCACGTGGACCAATTCAGTTCTAAGCTTCAGAAAGCTTTTAACCTTTTTGGACTTCTTCATGTAAATCACAGGCCTGGCGCCGATGAGTCTGGATCAAATTGCCCCATTGTCACTTTAGTGGTCTGGCAGAAGCTAAACAGAAACACTTCTTCTTGATCTTAATCAACTTCACTCCCACGGCAGGCATGAAAGACCATGTGGCGTGGACATTGGAGAAACACACTCAATACATATATACACACAGACATTCAAACCCCTCCAGGTGGATGGTCAGTTACAGTCTGCCACATTCTTGTTGAGCGATGGCTCTCGCTGGCGTGAGTGTGAGTGACACAGGAGAGAGTTATCGTTTCCAGCTCTGGTGTGAAATTGAACTTCATGTTAAATAATTAAAACACTTCAACATAACGTGTATAAGAGGAGGAGGACGACGAGGAAGAGCAGGTGTGGAGAATGTTGTCAAGGCTGGATCTGCTTTAGGGTAACCTAAGGAGGATCGATAAGCTTCAGAAAGCTTTTAACCTTTTTGGACTTCATGTAAATCACAGGCCAATCTCTGATGAGTCTGGATAAAGCATTCGACTCATTACTCAATAGTCATTACTAAAGATCAGCACAAAATGTGTTTACTTAATTTCAGTTCTATTGTTGAAAAAGCGAAAAGGAATTTCAATCATGTTAATAAAGCGAAAAGGAAATTAAATCAATGTCTTATGAGAGATCTTTCTTTAAGGGACAGAGTTCTAATTACAAAGTCTGGGTATATTTATGGACTGATGTATGCAATGACTTTGCATCTTAAACATGAGATATAATCTATAATTTGTTCCCTGGCAAATCGTTTTGGCTGAGGGCAAAGTGAAGTTTCATAACTTTATATATGTAGGCTTTTTTATTTAACTTTAATGTTGTGTCTGACTTGTTCTATCTTTCTTATAGCTTGTTTTTATAACTTTTTAGGCTACTTATACTGGCTATTATTGATTAATACATTTAACAAAAGGATTGTGTCATTTTATTTTATTTATTTTAAATATATTGATTTTAAAATGTATAAAATATTTTATATGTTTATTGTATTATACATGTACATTCTTTTCACTGTATGTAGGCCTCCATGTATAATCTAATGAAACATTTAGTTAAATGTCAGTTATAATGTTTCATATTTTTAAAATGAACAACAAAAAGAGGCAGGGTGATCTGCTGATGATCCTGAATGTCTTGTTGAATGAGTGTTGATAGTCTGAGGCTCATCAATATTAACAGATCTGCTGAAAACACTCTTTATTTCATGACAATAGTTCCTGTTTTCACCTCATTTATTATGCTGATGTCTTCAGATCTCCTGTAAATGGACACTTAAAGTTAATTTCATTGGTGTCAGCAGACTGAGGGGATTTGTTGGTGACAAATCTGTAGATTTACTTCTGTTTATTATAACTGCTTTTCTTACCGTTGTTTATACATGGCCGATTTTACAATATTTATATTCTGTTGTCCATGAGCATAAAAACAAACTCAGTAACTGATATATTTTTGATTTTGCTAGATCAGCTCCTCCCACTGTAATTCGTTCTCAGCAAAGCTCCTCCCACTGCAATTCATCATCAGTGAAGCTCCTCCCACTGCAATTCATCATCAGTGAAGCTCCTCCCACTGCAATTCATCATCAGTGAAGCTCTTCCCACTGCAATTCATCATCAATGAAGCTCCTCCCACTGCAATTCATCATCAGTGAAGCTCCTCCCACTGCAATCACATCATCAGTGAAGCTCCTCCCACTGCAATTCATCATCAGTGAAGCTCCTCCCACTGCAATTCTCCAATAAATGCTGTAAATTCCCATCAGCTACAAGTGAAGACGAGCATCACAGCATCAGGAAGAGCTGAAATCTGCAAAGACTGAGTTTATTAAAGAGGACAGTGAGAACACGAGTGATCCAGAACCTGCAGAATGAAACACACTGAAGATCCTGAAGAACAAAGAGGTTGGTGTTTATTCTTCATTCATTCATGATGCTGGAGAACATTCATGTTAGAAACATTCAAGCACTTCATCTAACAGTTAAACTATGAAATGGTACAAACTGTTTCATTTTTATTTTTTTTTAAAAATGGTAAGTTAGTGAAGTTTGACAAATGTTTATATTGATTGTCAACAATTTATTGTTCCTCCTTTATTTTACATACATAAATATCTGGTTCACATGTTTCACAGCCATGGGCATGATTTCTATTGTGTGTGTGTGTGTGTGTGTGTGTGTGTGTGTGTGTGTGTGTGTGTGTGTGTGTGTGTGTGTGTGTGTGTGTGTGTGTGTGTGTGTGTGTGTGTGTGTGTGTGTGTGTGTGTGTGTGTGTGTGTGTGTGTATAAGCAATAAACAGCAAACTGTATGAACTTCCCAGAATGGCTGACAGGGCTGTATGCAATTTAACTGAAGCATAATTTGATAAAGTTGTATTTATCATAAATTATAGACTCTTCTCACAGTACCTTTGATACTGTTTATTTATCTGTATTGGTCATATTCTTACAATTTATGATAAGTATAGGGGGACAGTACTACAGTGTTTGTGTGTGGTGTGTGTGTGTGTGTGTGTGTGTGTGTGTGTGTGTGTGTGTGTGTGTGTGTGTGTGTGTGTGTGTGTGTGTGTGTGTGTGTGTGTGTGTGTGTGTGTGTGTGTGCGCCAAATTTTTTTGTGTAAACAAATTTATTATAATAGGCCTATATAATTCTTAAAAAACTGGTTTGTAGCTTGATGACTATGGGGAAATGATATACACAAAAGGAGAGACTCATAACTCCAAAACTATAGCAAGGAGAGTCAAAAGGGAGGTATCGTTTGATAGAACACTTTAAAAATATATATATTTCGACATTCTCATCCTGAGAAACTGCTGATAAAAGAACATTTTCCTTTTTTTACATGCAATATCTAAAGAAGGAACAAAGCAATAGATTATTTTTTAATAGTGAGAATCTGCTGTAAATAATGATGTGCCATTTTCTACGATCTGTTTATGTTTCATGAAGATATGAGCGAAAATATCACGTGAAATCGACTTTTATGTCCTTTCAGTTTATATGTCTCTCTTTGAATTATTTTGATATGCTGAAAATTTAAACATTTTCTTTCAATTCAGACCTGATGGAAGTGAAGGAGGAGAGTGAAGAACTGAGTGAAGTGAAGGAGGAGAGAGAAGAACTGAGAGAAGTGGAGGAGGAACATCATGTCAAACCTGGAGAAAAACCTTTGAGTCGCTCAAAGACTAAAAAGACATTTTTAAAGAAAAGAAGAGCCAAGAAATCTTTCACCTGCACTCAGTGCGGGAAGAGTTTCTTAAACACACGTAATCTTGAGCAGCACATGAGAGTTCATACTGGAGGGAAGCCGTTCTCATGTGATCAGTGCGGGAAGAGCTTCACACAAAAAACAAATCTTAGTCGACATATGATGATCCACACTGGAGAGAAGCCTCACACATGTGATCAGTGTGGGAAGAGTTTCGCACAATCAGGACACCTTAATGTTCACATGAGGATCCACACTGGAGAGAGGACCTTCAGATGTGATCAGTGCAGCAAAACATTTCTCAGGGCATCAAACCTGAAGGCACACCTGATGGTTCATATGAAGGAGAAGCCACATTCATGTTCGGTATAAGAGTTTTTCACTGCTGTATAGTTTACAAGCACATCAAAGAATTCATACTGGTGTAGGAGTTTATATGTGCTTTGAGTGTGAGAAGACTTTTACTACAGCAAACTGTCTAAAACTGCACCAGATAATTCACACTGGAGAAAAACCTTACAAGTGTTCACACTGTGACAAGAGATTCAATCAGTCATCTTATATAAAAACCCATGAGAGGATCCACACCAGAGAGAAGCCGCACACGTGTGATCAGTGTGGAAAGAGTTTCTCTTTTAAAAGTCACCTGAAGCGACACATGAAGATCCATGCAGAGGTTTGTTCAGTTTTTTATTCACTCATATGAAAAACAACCACAGTCTGAAATCACAGTGAGTAGTTCATCTTTATGTGTTGAGAAACACAGTCTCTTCTGTGTAAGTTAGTTTATAACATTGTGGTGGCGTTCATGTGCGTTCAACTCCTTTACAAGACGACTTGAATGCACCATATTACCATTGTACATTAGAGTGTACTTCCATTAATAGTGATATTCATAATACAGATTATTAAAACCCAAATCCAAAGGTTTTCATTGAAATTACAGAAATTGCACACAGTAAAAACATGCTTAACAGTAACACTATTTATAATAATTATTTATTTTGATTACATTTTAAACTAAATTGTTAGGTTAATGAACTGATTTGATTACATCTGTAAAAAATATTTTTTATTTGTCCTTACAATGTTTATATATATATATATGTATATATATATATTAGGGCTGTAACGATACGCGATATAAAATCGAAATCGCGATACTCAGGTCCACGATCCTGTATCGCGATGTGAGAAGGCAGAATCGCGATCACACCCCTTCCAACTCCCAGAGTTATCCTTCCTGTCCAGAACCAGGGCTCGAATTTCGGCGCGGGTATTGCGCATAATTCTAATCATTCCCGCAGGTCTCCCATTTATAATGTGGGAAATTCCCGCAATCGTAATCCACACAGATAATAAAATAAAATCATTCTTTTAACAACTATCTTCCAGACGCAATTTCACAAACAGCGTGAGTGTTCAGCGGTGCCGCGCGTCTTCTATCTCTTCTCATAATGTTTTGTGCAAGGCAGGCATCAAGCGCTGCGGCGATAATACACACTCGCGTTTTGGAGTCGGGACCATAGACTGTAAGGTCGGGACATGCCGGAATATTCACTTGCACAATCGGGCCAGCAGTGCATCGTGACTGAAGTCTTTTTAAGTCTTACCAGTTTAAACATTCAAGCGATTTTAAACTAATCAGTGCTCGCGCGCTCTCTGAGATTATTTTCTATGCGCACATTCATAGAAAATCCGCCTCAAAAACAGCTGGCTAGTAACTATTTTTCGCGGATTATATTGCTTTAACACGCAAAATTGTCAATTTCGGTCTTTGTGAGTAGGCTACTCTAAATAGGCTATAGTCGGTTTTGTCTTTAATAAACATAAAACGCATGCCAGTATAATGAACACAGGATCCGTGCACTAGCTCTTAAAGTGGCGGCAGCCATATGTGTCTGTCATTAATTTTGTTGTCAAAACAACAAAAGATGGCTTTAAGTTAAAGGAATCAGGATTAATAGCCTATGTATTTAATTTATTCAGGACTAAAATACTACCCAGTGTTATTTTCCATTTGATTACTTTATTCAGTATCTGTATATAAATACTAGTGTTAGACCTATTCAAAAACTTTTCTCTTTAATTGTCTTTATTTGTATCTTTATTCTATTGTATTTATTTGTGCTACTTTTTTCAATTTAATTAAACAATTTAAATCAAGCTTCCTTGTGATGTGTAAATTCTTAACAACAATAGGCTATTACCCCATTGTAAAAATGCAATGAGCGCAAACATTTAGGCAAGATAAATGTAATAATTTTGTTTGGAAAAAATGCCCCCCCCTTTCTCCCCTCAAACAAAAAAAATCCCCCCCATGAGAATCATCTAAAGGGGGGATCCCCTTTTTTTCTTCTCTCAAAATCTCTTTTTTTCACCACAAGCCCCGCCCCCTCAAGCCCCGCCCCCGTGATAGAATCGCGATACGAATCGAATCGTGGGTCAAAAATCGTGATACGAATCGAATCGTGGGTTTGGTGTATCGTTACAGCCCTAATATATATATATATATATATATATATGCATGTATACATACATTCCCTGTACTCCTGACAGCAAAATAAGCCATAATAAAGGTCCAGTGAAAAAACATTATTCTGTGAAACCGACTGAATCTGAAAAAAATTCGTGATAAAGATTTTTGGTTAAACCACCTAGCTGTCACGAACACACACAGGAAAAGATAGATCCAGTTGCAGTATGTTTATTAGGGTAATCCGTACTCACAATCCAGTCCAGGCAAGGTTCAAAATTCAAAAAGGCAGTCCAAAACATAAAACACAAACAAGCCTCATGCAAAGGCAGGGCACAGAAGTGTGAGGACATACACAGCAAAATCACCAGTGTTAAATTAACACTGCTAAGTGTTTATATGAGTCCACACTCAGAGAGTGTTAAATGAACACTGAAGCAGTGCTAAAGTTAATGAGATCATTAAGTGATTAATTGAGTGATAATTGAGCATTGTCGAAGACAACTGATGTTAACAAACAGAATCACTGAAGGAAAAAATCGTAATTGGTATTTTACCATTATGGAGATCAGTGTTTGCTTTAGTTGGGCTCTTGACCCTTAAATCAATAACTTTAGTTCTTTGTTTGGCTGCTGTACCTGAGTTATAACAGCCAGATGAACAAAGAGAAAAGGTGATTTGATGGTGTTGGTTAACCAAAATCATATAATCTTCATCCCTCATTTGTTCATTTACATTACATTTTGCTAACTTTGTGACGCATTAGTATTACAAGAATCTTGAATATTCTTTTCTTAAACACCCTATCAAATTACATATTCAAATGCCCTGCTAGAACACAAAGGGTCGTTAAAATTTCCCTCCAACGGGAAAACTTCTGATTGGCTCACACACCTCCAGAGGGTATGGCATCTTCACGCTTTAAAAATCACAAATCACGTTCATATGCTTGTTCGATAGATACGTCCATATATGCTTGTTCCAGTTTGAATATTCTCGATAGTATATCTCAAAATTGGGAAGATCGTGATTCATATCGTGGATTGTGATTGTTTGTTATAAGATTGTAATATGAAATTTTGGGAAGATCACCTACCCCTAATTTGAAGATCAATGTCTTCAATGCAATTGTTTACTGTCCACTGTTACATCAGGGTTCACTTTTATGTCCTTCACATCGCTCTGTTTTATTACGAGTTACTGAAAATTAATTGTTTTTACTTTTATTTCAGAGGAGAATGAAGAATTGAGTGAAGTTCAAGAGAAAAAGCAAGTCATAACTGCAGAAAAACCTTTGAGTTGCTCTCAAACCAAACCGAGAGCCAAGAAATCTTTTACCTGCACTCAGTGTGGAAAGAGTTTCACAAACAAACAACATCTTGAGCGTCACATGAGAGTTCACACTGGAGAGAAACCGGAACACATGTGATCAATGCGGGAAGAGTTTCGCACACCTTAAAGAACACATGAACATTCACCCTGGAGAGAAACCTCACAAGTGTTCGTACTGCGACAAGAGATTCAGTCAGTCAGGAATCCTGCAAAAACATGAGAAGATCCACACCAGAGAAAAACCTTACAAGTGTACAAGTTTGCACAGTGAATACAGTTCATCTTCAAAACCAACATTTTTAACTCTGAGATTCAGATCAACTCAAAGACTCAATCAACTTTCAGGGGTGGGACTGAACATGCTCATTGGATGAGTTCATGCCGCATTTTGATTGGTTGACTCCATGCATCATTTTATTTTCATTTTCATTATTTTCATACCTGTGTATTTACAGATATGTTTTGTTCATTTGTTTTTCATAATAGTAATTTGTTCATCATGCTGTTTCTTTGCTATAGATTTTAACTTTTTAGAATATAAAGCCATTCAGTAAAAATGTTATGTGAGTGACACAAGAGAGTTATCGTTTCCAGCCCTGGTGTGAAATTGAACTTCATGTTAAATAACTAAAACACTCCAACATAACGTGTATAAGAGGAGGAGGAAGAGGAGGACGACGAGGAAGAGCAGGTGTGGAGAATGTTGTCAAGGCTGGATCTGCTTTAAGGTTTTTCCCTTTTGCCTGCAGAGATGACTGTGTTGTGGAGAAACTCCTCCGGCCGGACCCAATATGAAGACATGATGCTAAAGCAGAATAAAATATCTCTCTGGCATTGATTTTGCAGTTGTTCAACTCTTCTGAGTGACTGTAACATGCTTTACATTTAGAGATTTTTACTGTAACCTTTTTGGCTTTTGCAGTTGCACTGCATTATTTTCACAGTATGCAAGTGCTGAATATACAGACTGTTAGAGCCATAATATACATTGTGTAATTTTTTTTACAAAGATAACGAATGTTTATACTATAATTATTTAGGCTTTTGTTATGTCCTTGCTAACTGATGAGGGGATAAAGACGTCATATCCGGCTGGTGGATAGTAGCAAGTGACGGAGCGATACAGTTTTTTGACCTCCGTTCCATATTTTGTTGTTATATAATATCAAAAGTTTGTTCTTGCTTTAAAGTACAAAATAAACAAGAATGAAAAAGGAATATAACGACTTGGATGAGTTTGTTGCGTCAAACTGTTAGCTTTGAACGAATGGTAAGGTAGGAGGAGTGCCGTTACACAGACATTTAATACTACACTATATTTGCAGTGAATACAGTTTATTCACCTTACTACTGAGTTGTCATTACTTTTTTACAAAATTGCAAAATTTGATTACTTTGTTACAATTTTGAAGCAATTGTTTGATTTTCACGATCCCTTTTTGTTTTAACACACCACTCCCATTGTGTCTGTCGTTTGCTCCTCCCACAATACCTGATATGATTGCTTATTGAGCTTTCCATGTTTTAAATTTCTCAAAAGAGCTCTTAAATGCCTAATAAATTATATTTCACCCCAACACATTTAATGAGAATGACTGACACTGAATGAGAATATTGTCTGTCTACATTATTAACAGTTTCACCCTTTATATCCAGTATCATATAAAATATATATATATATATATAAAGAGTTTGTTCTAGTCATTTTCATCCACACCATCCACACTTTAAACAACAGTTTTTTTCAAAATAAACTGAAATGATACTGTCTCCATCTCAGCACAGCTTTACACAACCAGCAGAAAGAGAGCAGCGTGAATAAAGAGAAGCGGCGTGTTATCATTGTGCGATTATATTGATATTTATAAATGTTTTGTAGTTATGAACAGTATCTGGCGCGTGTTGTTTTCCATTATTTATTTTTATTAAACATAAAAAACAGGCATCAAAGACAAGGCTCCAAAGATGAATGAAAAAATAAAAAGAATAATAATAATAAAATAAATTGAAGTTTTTAAAAAAGACATTCACAAGAAACCAAATACAGATTCATAATTTATATGGCCATTTATAAGGAAATTACAGTCTTTATTATCTACTTTATAGTTGAACAAATGGTTGCTCATCAAACTAATACGTCCATAGGGGATAGCTTTAATTACTATAAAAAAAAATATTTATATTTTAAAGTAAAATTGAACTTAGACATAAAGGAATCATAAGAATACATTTTTAGTGTTGAATCAAACAGATCACTCAAGGAATTTAAACCATAATTTTTCCACAAAGCATACTTTTCGGGCCAAGAGTGCTTGCTCATGAAATTTAGACAATTTTGTAATTTGGAAGGTGAAAAATTACAGGTTAAAAGAAAATCAACACCACCCACTTTCTTAAAGATATTATGAAGAATAAAAAAACAAATTGAATCAGGATCACCAATACACTTTTTGATATTATTGACCTTGAAAGTTTTATGTATATCCACATAGTCCAACATTTCAAATCCTCCTTCAGATTTCTTCCCAGCTAATATACTTTTTTTAAAGATGGTGGTGTTTATTTTTCCAACAAAATTTTACCAACAACCTATTAATTTCTTTACAAGTGGAATCCTGAACAAATAAAAAAAGGCTAAGATAACTCTAGATAAACCTTCAGCCTTCGTTAGCAGGACTCTTCCAATAATAGACAGATCTCCCTGTAACCAATAATCAAAAATCTATTTTGTTTTTTTCTAAACTTTGTTGGTAAAATGAAGCTGTTGCCTAACTGACAAGTCCTTAACTGGAAAAGTAAACAATGATTGTTCGGATGAATCATGCATTGTAAGAATTTCACATTTATGGAGGTTTAATTGAAGACCTGATGCATCAGAAAATGTTTGAATTAATTTAATTGCATTATTAATTTGACCCTTATCTTCCAAAAATAAAGTTGTATCATCAGCCAATTTTTATTTCTCTAATAAATAATGTTATACCGTTACATTTAGTTTATTTTATTTTTTTATAATACTAATTGATAATAGCTCCACTACAATCAAAAACCAAAAAGGGAAAATTGGGCAACCCTGCCTCACTCCTCTATTGATAAAATATTAGAAAATTATTGGCCTAAAGTAATAAGGTAATAATACTTGTCAGTTATAACATAAAATAAGTCTGAGATTGGTGAACTAACTTTGGGCAGAAAATGTCATCCGGTGCATCGTTAAAGTCGCCACCTATAATTATATATCCTTCTTTGTATTTCTTTTATAGATCTGTTAATATCTTAAACATTTCCAGATGATGTACTCCAAGATGGCGTTCATCGGTGTGGAAGCGTTTTCAGTACGTTTTGAATCGTGTCGTCAGGCAGTTTAGAGAACTTTGCATAATCACCCTGATAATTTTATTTAGATGATTAGTTAAAGTGTTCCTCTTCTATTGCGAAGATCGCCAGGCTCTGTTCAACGGCCCTTTGGCGCGTATTTGATCATGTACCATTGAACAGAAAGAGAGCAGCTGGAATATAGAGAAGTGGCAAATAATGTTGTTATTTTTGTGTGATTGAGAGCAGTTCACGGTATTTTTCATATTTACACAACGATCAAACACACTTTATATAGTTTATATAGTGATTAAGCGACAGACTGTATTGTTTTCATCGATCACAGCGATACTTGTATGTCTTTTTTGGCGCACAAATAAATAAAACATAAATCTATAAATGTTATTATCATAGATAAATGTGAATAAATAATGTTTGTGTCAGATGGTGAGAAATAACAGTGTTGTCATTCAATAGAACAGTTTAATAGGCTCTATTATCTATCCTGACTCAAATAATGTGTTTCTATCAGCAAACACTCAGAATAAAGTGAGCTGATCTGCTGATGATCCTGAATGTCTTGTTGAATGAGTGTTAATAGTCTGAGGATCATCAATATTAACAGATCTGCTGAAAACGTCTCGGTTACGTATGTAACCCTAGTTCCCTGATAGGGAACGAGACGCTGCGTCAAACGCTGCGGGAACGCCCCTGCGTTGTGCGTCATGAAGCACGTATGGAATCAGCCCAATGGAGAGATGAAACGTCATAGGCGGGTGACGTCATCGACCAGGAAACTATAAAGCACCCCAAAAACACAAGCGCATTAGCTTCTGATAGGCTTGAAGGAAGCCCTAACGGGAGTGCCGGGAGTATGGCGGAGCGACGCAGCGTCTCGTTCCCTATCAGGGAACTAGGGTTACATACGTAACCGAGACGTTCCCTTTCAAGGGAACTTCGAGCTGCGTCAAACGCTGCGGGAACGCGAATACCCACGTCGCCATAGGACCAAATGACCGTCATGTGAGACTAGCGCACAGAGGACGAGAGCACCTGTGCCCCAGGGGTAGAGCTTAAGTCTAGGTCATAGAACTTAATAAAAGTATGCGGTGAAGACCATCCAGCCGCATCACAAACATCACTCAGGGAAACCCCCGACAAAAGAGCTTTAGAAGCAGCCATACTCCTGGTAGAGTGAGCACGGACAACCAAAGGTGAAGGCTGGCCAGCCGACTCATAAGCAAGTGAGATAGCCTCAACCACCCACTTGCTCATTCTCTGTTTAGACGCCGGACACCCTTTCCTGGGTGGCCCGAAACATACAAAAAGTTGTTCTGATTTCCTCCACAGGGCAGCTCTGTGGACATAAGCGTCTAATGCCCTAACAGGGCAGAGTGAATTAAGTTTCTCCTGGTCCGATGACATAAATGGAGGAGGACAGAAAGCCTGCAGAACCGTAGGTCTAACAATATTAGTAGGAACCTTAGGAACGTAACCTGGTCTAGGATGCAGAAAAGCTTTAACCATGCCAGGTGCAAATTCCAGGCACGAGGGTGAAACCGACAGAGCCTGCAAATCTCCGATTCTTTTTAGTGAAGAGATAGCAAGCAAAAAGAAACTTCTCGGGAACTTCTTCGATAGGTTCAAAAGGAGCTAGGGAAAGACCTTCTAATACAATGGCCAGATCCCAAGTCGGCACCCTCGTACGAACTGCTGGCCTCAGCCTCAAAGTGCCACGGAGGAAACGAGTTATAAGCGGGTGTCTCCCAAGAGAAACTCCACTGAAAGGGACGTGGTAAGCAGCTAGTGCCGCCACATACACCTTTAGTGTGGAGGGGGATAACCCTGTGGAGAAGCGCTCCTGCAGGAATTCCAGCACTGCACCCACTGGGCAGTTAACTGGGTCCTGCAGGTGTTCTCCACACCAAGAAGTGAAAAGTTTCCACTTCAAGGCATCTTCCTCGTGGATGGAGCTCTGGAGTTAAGAATGGTCTCAACAACCTCGGTTGAGAGACCGGAGTCTATGAGCTGGGCCCCCTCAGAGGCCAAGCCCACAGTTTCCACAATTCTGGGCGGGGGTGAAGTATCGTGCCCCCCGCCTGGGAGAGTAGATCCCTCCTGACCGGGAGCTCCAAAGGAGAACTGTCCAGGAGAGAAATCAGGTCCGCAAACCATACTCGGGCCGGCCAGAACGGGGCTACTAGTAGTAGACTGACCCCGTCCCGGCGGACCCTCTCCAGAACTCCTGGTAACAGAGCAATCGGGGGAAAGGCGTACAGACGTGACCTCGGCCACGGCTGCACCATAGCATCCAACCCCAGGGGGGCTGGAAGAGTGATGGAGAACCACCGATGACAATGAGTGGTCTCCTTGGAAGCGAATAGGTCCACCTCGGCGCGACCGAAACTCAACCAAAGGAGCTCCACCACCTCGGGGTGGAGTCTCCATTCCCCTGGCCTCGGCCCCTGCCTCGACAGGGAGTCTGCTACCACATTCAAATACCCAGGGAGATACATTGCTCTCAGAGATAGTAGCTTCCCTTGGGACCACAGGAGGATCTGACGGGCCAACTTGTAAAGCCGGCGAGACCGCAGGCCCCCCTGATGATTTATATAAGAGACCACCGACGTGTTGTCTGATTGAACTAACACATGATGGCCTCTCAGGTCTGTTAGGAAGTGTTTCAGAGCCTGAAACACAGCCAACATCTCTAGACAATTTATGTGCCACGAAAGATGATGATCCTGCCACAGACCTTGGGCTGGGCGACCACTCATGACCGCCCCCCACCCTGTGAGGGAAGCATCCGTCGTTAGCGTTATGCGACGACAAAGAGCCCCCAGCACAGGACCTTTGGATAGGAACCAAGTTTCTCTCCACATGACCAGAGCACGAAGGCAGCGCCGCGTGACTTTGAACGTGCGGAGCGGATTTCCCCTCGGGGAGAATCCCTTGGTCCTGAGCCACCACTGTAGCGGTCTCATGTACAACAGGCCGCAAGGTATAACGTTGGACGCTGCTGCCATCAGACCCAACAGTCTCTGAAACTGCTTGACAGTGAGTAGCTGGCCTAGCTTCACTTGTTTCACAGCTGAGAGAATCGAAGCGATGCGGGTCGGAGAGAGTCGCGCCCGCATCGATACCGAATCCCAAACGACACCCAGAAAAGTGGTCTTCTGGGAAGGAGATAATACACTTTTCTTTGCGTTCAGCCTCAACCCCAAATTTCTGATATGAGCGAGGACGACATCTCGATGCCGAACCGCCATCTGCTCGGTCTGAGCTAAAATCAACCAATCGTCGATGTAATTGAGAATACGAATGCCCTGAAGCCTCAGAGGCACTAGTGCTGCATCCATGCATTTCGTGAAAGTGCGGGGAGATAAAGCTAGGCCAAACGGAAGAACCCTGTACTGGTACGCCTCGCCCCCGAAGGCGAACCTCAGGAACTTCCTGTGTTGTGGAAGGATGGACACATGGAAGTATGCGTCCTTCAGATCTATCGTGACAAACCAGTCCTCGGACCTGATTTGAGACACGATCTGCTTGATAGTGAGCATCTTGAATTTTAGCTTCCCTACCGAGCGATTCAATATGCGCAGGTCTAAAATTGGACGCAACCCCCCATCCTTCTTTGGAACGATGAAATATCGGCTGTAATAACCTGACTCCAAACTGGGAGGAGGAACCCGTTCTATAGCCTCTTTTTGAAGGAGCGTTTTCACCTCTTGTTCCAATACCAGAGCCTGCTCGGGGCCCACCACTGTGTGCAGAACCCCTCTGAATTTTGGTGGACGACACCTGAACTGGATAGCATAACCCTTTTCTACTGTCTGCAGGAGCCAATGAGATATTTTTGGAAGGCTTTTCCACTCTGCCAGAAATTCTACTAAGGGTACCAGCCTCTCGAGACTGGCCTCTGGTGTAACTTGAGCAGCAGACGCAGCGCCCTGTAACGGCGCACCGGCAGGGAACAACTGGTCTGACCGCTCTGAGACCCTCCTCAGAGGGAGCGAGCGTCCCTCGGGAAAGCGCTCGCTGGGATCGTCTGTGCCCCGGCATAAAGGCGGGGTTGGCAGAACGAGCCCCTGAGGGCACCGAGGAGGAATGGGCACCGTAAACAGAGGTGAACACCTTTCCGCCTCGGTGGGGACCACCCTCAGCATCCTGAACGGCTTGGCGTCAGGACTTCTTCTTAGCCGAAGCCTTCTTAGCCAATATAACTGTCCTCAGATCAGTTCTACTGGGAGAAGGCTTCGGCTGAGAGTGTCGCGGCTGAGCCCACTGTCCAGCAGGGGGAGCACGAGACGCGACACTCTACCTCTGCTGCGCTCTATGTGATGAGCTCGAAGACGGCCGGGGCTGCTCCCGCCCAGCAGCCCCAGGGACATGAACTTTAAGGGGAAGAAACTTTTTAAAAGCTGCAGTTTGTTTCTTTTCTTCTTGGAATTTATCGATAACTGAATTCACAGCATCACCAAACAACCCCATGGGAGAAAGAGGAGCATCTAAAAGAAAAGCTTTTTCTCTCTCTTTAATATTAGTCTGATTTAACCACAAATGTCTTTCTGCGGCCACCAGAGCTGCCATAGAACGACCCATTAATTTGGCCGATTCTCTGGTGGCACGCAGGGATAAATCAGCAGCCTGACGCAGTTCGCGAACTACGTCAGTACTGACCTCCTCACTCTCACTCATGTCCCTTAGCAGATCAGCCTGGTATGCCTGCAAGATTGACATAGTATGCAGACATGACGCAGCCTGACCTGCTGCCGAATATGCTTTACCCACCAAAGCCGAAGTGTTTCTTAAAGGCTTGGTGGGTAATGCCGGTGCCTTAAAAGATGATGCTGCTTCGGGGGAGAGATGGCTCGCAAGCGTCTCTTCCACACGAGGCAAAGCACCATAACCATGAGCCTTGGCTCCCATAATATTAGCGTATGTTGAAGTCTGGGGACTAAACACTCTATATGACACCGGTTTTCTCCATGATTTCGACACCTCGGTGTGGAGATCATGGAAAAACGGCAGGCACCGGCGTGGAGGCTGCACACGTGACGGCAAAAATCTCTCATCCAACTTTGATTTAGAAACAGACTCCTGTCTAGTCACTGGCCATTCAATATTAAGTTTTTCAACAGCTCTTGTTAACACCTCCATAAGCTCATCACTCTCAGGAGTGTGGGGTGGCGAATCCTCCACATCTCCCTCAACACTAACAACATCAAGTTCCTCAGAACTGGATAGCTGCAGCATTGGTGCCTCAGCCCGAGCGGAAGAAACCGCAGCGCGTGCTTCCGCCCGGGACTGAGGCACTGGATCTCACAGGTGAAGGGAGAGATAAGGCAGAGCCCGTCTCAAACCCCGCTGTGAGATCCATCTGCGATCCCCACGATAAGCGCCGCTGCTCTGCCTCGGCAGAAGCGGGACCCGAACCGCGGGGAGCGCGCACCGAACCGCTCTCCTCAAAGAGCGATCGGCGGGAGCGGAGCGTCCTTAACGGCAAACGCTCGCAATGCTCACAGTCTGCTCCCTCGAGAGCAAACTGGGCATGCTGAACTCCCAAACAAACAACACAAAGATCATGTGTATCCCCGCTCGTTAAATAACGCGAGCAGGGAGGAACACGCTTTCTAAACTGCTGTTCGTCCGCCATAATCTCTCAATATATATATATATAGGGATAAATTGTTTGTGTGGTGCAGGGTATGTAAGACAGACAATATCACACAGGGACAGATTCACATGTAGCGCGACTGAAAGCACAGAAGCTAATGCGCTTGTGTTTTTGGGGTGCTTTATAGTTTCCTGGTCGATGACGTCACCCGCCTATGACGTTTCATCTCTCCATTGGGCTGATTCCATACGTGCTTCATGACGCACAACGCAGGGGCGTTCCCGCAGCGTTTGACGCAGCTCGAAGTTCCTTTGAAAGGGAACACTCTTTATTTCATGACAATAGTTCCTGTTTTCACCTAATTTATTATGCTGATGTCTTCAAATATCCTGTGAATGGCCACTTAAAGCTCATTTCTACAGAGCACCTAAAGGGACATGGTGGAAAATATTTGGGATTGGAGGGAAAAAAAGGTCAAATCTTTAGCATTCCCTCGCAAAACTTCTGAGTTTCCCCGAGAAACTTTTGCGTTCCTTCTCAAAACATGTACGTTCCTTCGCAAAGATTATATTTGTGTTCCCTCGCAATACCTGTGAGCTCGGACAAACACGTCGTGTTTAATGTCCCGCTGGCAGTGTTTCAGAGATCCGAACGTTAACAATGTGCGGTTTATGGAGTTCAGTAAAGTTGGCAATATAGCCTATTCACAGATCTGAACTTCCCGGATCAATAACTCTTGAGCTAAATTTTGTTCAAACACAACTGACAGCTGTTTCTAAACGAAACAGCTGACTGAGTTTATTAAAGAGGACAGTGAGAACACGAGTGATCCAGAACCTGTAGAATGAAACACACTGAAGATCCTGAAGAACAAAGAGGTTGGTGTTTATTCTTCATTTATTCATTCATGATGCTGGAGAACATTCATGTTAGAAACATTCAAGCACTTCATCACTTTTTTTTAAAAAATGGGTGCAGTATTATTATTGTCATTTTTTTCTTAGTTTTCAACAAATGGTCAGCAAAGGGAGGTTTGAGAAACTTTCATAATGATTGTCAAAATCAGGTCAAATTAAATATTAAAGCTGTTTTATTTTACATTTATATAAAGTTAAACGTTTTTGCAGCCATGTTACCAAAATGTTGGACATTTTTCAAAATAGTTATATATATATATATATATATATATATATATATATATATATATATATATATATATATATATATATATATATATAAGAAACTGCGCAGGCTGAGTCCTCCGGCTGCTGATGAATCGCTCTCGCGTACTTTGATGGCATACATCTCAGTCATGTGGAGTCTGTGCTGTCTCAAGTCGGACAAGATTTCTAACCGGCCTGCACTGCTCCAAGTCAGACACCGATCAATCTGCACAGAGCTGCATGAAGTCAAACAAGCCTATCCACTTGCTTCATTTCTAAATGAATCAGTCATTATGAACAAATCATTTGAATGAATGATTCAATTAATCACTCATTAAGACATGGACTTGCCGCCACCTACTGGTGGTTTTATTTTCATATTTATTTATACATGACAGGCCTGTACGAAACAAAACAGACTCAGCGCACACCAGATTTATCATAATATTTTATATCAGTTGTCTAGTACTTTCTGCTATTATTTCAGGGTTCACTTTCATATTTCTCTCTTACAATTATTTTGATTTACTGAAAATAAAAATTAATTTATTCGGGGCCGGATATAGGCATGGGCAAGGAGGGGCAATGCACCCCCAAATGCCGTGACTGCCCCCCCCCCCAAACGTGATGGCATGCAAAGATCCCAAATTTAAAAAATATTTCAAGAAAAATGGTCAGAGTGAGCGCTCTCTGCTCTCTATCCCTCATTCAAAGTAGCTACTGATTGGTAGATGCATAGGGAGGGCGTGGCCGCTTCTCCGGCTTGTGGTGAACCTGCTGAGCTTCACGTCTCAGTCAGTAGTGATGGGCGATACTGCAAATTTCTGTATCGATCCGATACCAAGTAAATACAGGGCCAGTATCGCCGATATCGATACCGATACCGATACTTCATTTTAAAAGCATGCATTTGAACTTGTATGCACTTACAGCAGTGTGTCATGATTTATGAGGTGAATGCATCATTAATATGCTAAATCTGAACACGTTTTCATGACTACTAGGCCTAAATATTTTTTGATCTGTGCTCTCAACTCCCCTTAAATTAGTCAGTGACTTTTACAAAACTACCCAAATTATAGTACTAGCCTACTGTTCAAAAGTTTGGGGTCTGTAAGATTTTTATTTCTCTTAGTAAAAACTGTAATATTACAATTTAACAATTTAACATAGGCTATCTGTTTTCTATGCCATAGTAAACTGTAATTTATTCATGTGATCAAAGCTAAACTTTCGGCATCATTACTCCAGTCATGATGATAATTCATTTTAATATGCTGATTTGCTGCTCAGGAAACATTTCTTATTATTATCAATGTTGAAAACAGTTTCATATTTTGTTGGAAACCATGATACATTTTATGCAGAATTATTTGATGAACAAAGTTGAAAGAACAGCATTTATATGAAGTAGTTTTTTTTTTACAGTGTAAAACCCTTGACTGTCACTTTTGATCAATTTAATGTATCGATCCTTGTTGAATAAAAATATTAATTTCATTAAAAAGATCTTTCTGACGTCAACATTTTAAACCATTATGTACAGTTTTGGTTTGTTTATTGCGAAATAACTCCCGATTGTTTCTCTGTCATCTAAGCAAGGCTTCGTTTCCCAAACGCACTGGGTCTGTGAGCTCAGCGAAGCACCAGCATCGAACGCTCTCTGTGATTGATTGGTGTCGTCTTGTATACAGATGACTAGGAGAAAAGGTTCTATCCTACACAATTACCCGCTAACATTCGCTTATTTTTCCACTTAGAAGCTTATTTTACGCACTGAATTGCATGCTAAATTAATAAAAAATTACTGGTAAAAAAACCACACATTTGGATCGATATTTTTGTGTGAGGATCGATCCTTTTCGATACCACGTCAGTATCGAAGTATCGATACTTCAGGATCGATCCGCCCATCACTATCAGTCAGTCACTGCAGAGCGGAGCACGCAGACACACTGTGACAGTGACAAACTTTGCAATGACATTCTTGTCGCAAAAATTATGTTGGAAAAATAATTCAAAAAGACTAATGATGATGAGAACGTAGAGTTTGTAGACCTCTCCACCATTTGCACATATCTACACGGGTATAAGAATGCCTTTCCTCAGCTCCATCGCATGTATGTGACCTCACTTGTGATTGGAATATCATCTGCATCATGCGAGAGCTCTTTCTCCACTTTGTCTCGTGTTCTTACCCCCTTCCGCCGCACTTTGCTACATGAGAGAAAAAGAAATTTAGTTGTTCTGGCTCACGAGAAGGCCATAACAACAGGTCTAGATATGGACGCATTTATTAGGACTTTTGCACAGAAAAGCAGACGACTGATGCTATAATGACTGATATAAGCCATTCTGTGTACAGAGCTAAAGAAATAATAAAAAAAAAGAAATAAAAAAAAATAAAATAAAAAAGATTGAAATAAAAAACGAAAGGACAGACAAGACAGACAGACAGTATAAATAAATAAATAAATAAATAAATGCAGCCTCAACAGGGCACAAGCCAGTGTCCTATTTGTGCCGGTCCCAAGCCCGGGTAAATGCAGAGGGTAGTGTCAGGAAGGGCATCCAACATAAAACCTATAAGACAAATCAAATGCTGATAGCTGATAGCTTTGAGCTGATAGATTAGAGCTGGGCGATGTAGGATTTTTTCATTTCACAATACATTTTTTCATTTCTGGCCATATCGATATATATCACAATATAAATCAAATCACTATATTTGTCAAATTTAAATGTTCCGTTAAATGACTTGCCCCCCCTGATATTCTACCTGCACCCCCTAGTGGGGCTGGCTGAATCCTGCCCTGAATTTATTTCATTTCAGACCTGATGGAAGAGAGCGAGGAGAGTGAAGAACTGAGAGAAGTGAAGGAGAAACATCATGTCAAACCTGGAGAAAAACCTTTGAGTCGCTCAAAGACTAAAAATACATTTTTAAAGAAAAGAAGAGCCAAGAAATCTACAACCTGCACTCAGTGTGGAAAGAGTTTCATAAGCAAACAAAAACTTGAGAGTCACATGAGAGTTCACACTGGAGAAAAGCCATTCACATGTGATCAGTGTAAAAAGAGATTCACATACAAAAATAATTTTAATGTTCACATGAGAGTTCATACTGGAGAGAGACCGTTCACATGTGATAAATGTGGCAAAATGTTTCTTAGTGTATCACACCTGAAGACACACCTGACAGGTCATACAAAGGAGAAGCCACATTCATGTTCTGTGTGTGGAAAGAGTTTTTCACTGCGGCAATATTTATATAAACATGAGAAAATACACACTGGTGTGAGAGAGTACATGTGCTTTGAGTGTGAGAAGACTTTTATTAGAGCTGAACATTTAAAACGACACCAGAGAATTCACACTGGAGAAAAACCTTACAAGTGTTCACACTGTGACAAAAGATTCAGTCAGTCGTCAGATCTGAAAACGCATGAGAAGATCCACTCTGGAGAAAAACCTTACAAGTGTTCACATTGTGAAACGAGATTCAGTCTGTCAGGAAATCGGAAAAAACATGAGAGGATCCACACTGGAGAGAAGTCAGTCCTGAAGAAACACCTGAAGATTCACACAAAGAAGACGATTCATTAGTAACGAAACGATGACGAAACGTCATGTCGTCTTAGGAGAGGAATGTCCTAAAATTTCAGACCCACTGCTCCTTGTTAAAGCCTGCCACGATCTCATGAAAGTGCGTATCTATAGCAGGAATTTTATTTCTCGTGCCATTTACAGCAATAACAGTTTTTGCGTGCATATGATACGCACTTTATAACGTAATACACACACACTCCACACCCCTAATCCTACCCAAGGGGTTTACAGTGCGTATCATATGCACGCAAAAATAATTTGTGGGGTATAAATGGCATGAGAAATAAAATTAGTGGTATAGATACGCACTTTAATGAGAACGTGTTGTATGTTCCCACCAGTCCTGAGATCTCTCTCGCACACAATAACTGAAGCATATGCACAGGCTGCAATGATGTCCCTTTTCGCCCCCCTCCGCCTCAAACTTCGCATTTATCGCAAAGCTAGCATCAAGCATATTTCGCGTTCATCCATCTGTGCAAGCACCCCCTTTAAGCATGCACAGTGTTTCAGATCTATGTCAAGTGTAAACACATGAATCGGGTATGGGTCACAAATGAAAGAACGTGTAAGCAGACGGTCAAAAAAATCGGATATAGGCTACAAATCAGAATTGGGCATCAAGACCTGAAGTAAACGAGGCTTTGACTTAATGTTTATATTTGCTTCATGTTATGATTGATTAAACTCTTTACTAATTTTATCAACATTTTATTGTCCATTTTTACTTTCTGCTGATTCTGCTTGAATCAGGAATAATATCCGTTCTGAAAGCCGTGAAGTAGCTTAATTTGATTGCTTTTTGAGCTTTCCATGTTTTAAATTTCTCAATAGTTTTTAAATGCCTAATTTAATTATATTTCACCCACACATGACTGTGTTAGGGGGTAACAGTTTAGGACCCAAGGACCAGATGTTTGAAAGAAGACCCAGAGTCAGAATTATAATAAATTAAAGAAAAGTTTTACTGAAGATAGTTTGCAGTTTCATCAGCAGAAGTCAGCTTCAAGACTCACGAGGAGTTCGTAGGCCGCCCCGTTACACTTTCAAAGATCACAGCAGTTATACCATTCACCAAGATGTAAGCTACGTCATTGCTTACAGGTTGCAGTTTCTGATTGGCTACGAAATAGATAAACATAGTAATTTTCCACACATATACAAATAGACAGAAGCATATCTTTATCGAATATTCAGCTGACACTCGGACCCTGAAGAAGACCCACGTCGTGACCTTCCAGGTCTCAGATTTGGGTAACTAAGTGCCAGCCTGTCCTGAACAACAAGTCAGTCAATCTCCAATAATACCAGTGGTTCCTTAACCTGCAACCGAAAACACTAACACACACACTGACACAGCTTTTCCAAGGTTGGATTTGGCCAGGCTCTCACTATAAACAGGAGAGTCCTCTCAAAACATCAAGATAATGCGTTCTTTCTCTGAAGGAGAGCTACACTTTAGTCTAACTGGAAAGTAAGGCTTTAACAAAGAAATGGCCCCTTAAACTATTGGCTTCAATGACCCCTATGTTTTAACCAGTGTTGGGAACGTTACTTTAAAAAAGTAATTAGTTATAGTTACTCACTACTTGTTCCAAAAAGTTAGTAACTGAATTACTCTATAATAAAAGTAACTCGTTACCAGGGAAAGTAACTGTTTGCGTTACTGTTAAAAAAAAGTTGCTATATGTCAAAGAATTTGGATTTTTTTTTGCAGTTTTCAAGTCAGTTGAAATGAGTAGAACAGACAGGTGTTTGTACATAACTTTCGATATTTATTGCACGTCGACAGACAGCAAGAGGTTTATCCTGCACTTCAAGAATTATCTTTGTAAGATAAGTAAACAGTTACACCATATAAAGTGCATTTAGCTCTAGCAAATTAAATCAAACTCTCTTAACCTGAGACAACTGGTCAAGTAAACAACCTGTACTTCCAAGTGTTTTGTTCACAACAAAAGTAAACTTTTAAACAACAAAAAGTGTGTTTAGCTCTGTAGTCTTATTCTTAATTAAATAAATCAAACTCCCAATGTCAGACAACTGGTCTGGTAGACATTCTGTATAGGCTACTTCAAGTATTTTCTTCAAAAGTACACAGTTAAATAATATAAAGTGTGTTCGCAGTAACTGTAGCAAATTAAATAAATCAAACTCTAACAACGCCATGTGTTGCCATTTAATTTGCTATTAAATAAGAGATCTAGTGCTAAAATGTGTTGTTTTTTAACTCAAGCTGAGCGCTCGTTGCCGCGGCGATCAGTGTCATGGATACAGTGTTCTCTTGTGGTTCGCGCAGTCTTCACTCGGACGCGCGCTTCAATCTATCGCTGTTGTGGAGACTCTCTATTCATTCCGGTGAAATCACAAAATAAAATGCACACAAACGTGTCCCTTCTTGATATAGACTGTAACCACTGATGAACATATTCAGTTTTGATGAGAGAAAAAAAAAAAACTACGAGTGGGGATTAGAACCCATAACCTCTGACATGCTTGGCAAAAGATCTATCACTAGACCATTCAAGAACTGAAACAAAATTCGCGGATCGATGCATTTATTTACGGGTTGAGCAGAGAGGCTGCACAATTTGACAAGTTTGTACCCAGAACTTCTGAAAATGCACTTTCGAATGCGTCTCTGTCCCCAGCACATTTCAAACCAAACTGACGTCCGTGGTAACGCACCGCATTTAACGTCCAGTAACGTTAACGGCGTTGTAATGACAGGAAAAGTAATTAGTTAGATTAGCCCGTTACTGAAAAAATAACGTTGTTACTTAACGGCGTTCTTATTCCAAACGGCGTTATTCCAAACACTGGTTTTAACACATTGAAGACCTTTCTCAAACACAAAACAAGTCTCTATTTAATTTCTGGAAGCCGGGCTAAATAAGCAAGCACTGTTACTGCAGTGAGATATCAAATACAGACATTAAACAATACATGAAAAGAACATTTCAGTAATCAAACTGGTAACTTCTATAACAAAGTAAAATCTCCAGAGAAGTCATTCAACTCATTTGATATTTAGGAGGAAAAATATTGATTAATACCTTGATTATAATCACTCATTACATATACATTGAAGCAGCAGTGGATTCCAATCCACCCCCTTCAACTGACATTGAATGAGAATGCTGTCTGTCTACATTATTAACAGTTTCACCCTTGATATCCAGCATCATGAGTTCCCTTTCAGTCGAGAACGTCAGACGTAGTCGACGGTCGACTGAATTGGGATCTCGCTAGAGAGCCTGTCTTCTTCGAGTACTATTGAACGAGCCAATGTAATTGGCGTGCGTGATTCGCATCACACACTCCGCCCCCGCGGCGCGGGTATAAATACGGAAGTGGATGCACGCACTTGTTGCCTTTCGCTTCGGAGCCGATCGTTTGATGTCTCTGAGAGTGCTGTTGTCTACAACGAGCGAGTGTGTCGGTGTTCTTCAGGAAGACTCTCCCAGTGCTGGTGTTCTACAGCGCGAGTGCAGCGGTGATCGCGAGCTTTGAGCTCTCAACTGCTGTTTTAACAGCAACAAATTTCTAAATGTTTGTGTGTGTTGATGGCTGGTTAGAGGGCGGAAAAGTGAGTGCTTCACTGTTTCAGTTCTCTGTTCAGTTTTGCCGCGGTCATTCCCCTGTGTGCTCCGGCACTGGTGACGGTCCTATTTTCTGAAAGAGCAACACGGGTGCGTTTGCGTCTTTTTCAAGATGTCATTCCGCCCGTGCGTTTCTGGGTGCGGTCGTTCCCTGTCTCTCTCTGATGGTCACAACTGTTGTGTCACGTGTTTGGCTTACAGCACGCTGAGACAGCTTTTGTGGACAGCTCATGTTTTCACTGTGGGAACATGACTGTCGCAGTGTTGAGGGCGAGACTCGCCTTCGTTCGCGGAGAGCGAGTCCCCATTACCATGCCCCACCCTCGGGTGCTGTGTGGGATGGGTGACCGGAGGATAGTGTTGGATGTCCCGCCCGGTAACCATTCCCTGTGGGCTCCTCACTCCTCCCTTCCACTGCAACCACTGGAGCCTCCTGTGTTGTCTGCTGGTCCATCTGTAATGGGTGGGCCAGCGGTTTCACTTGGGGCTCCCCTGGAGGACAGGACGCCGATTGCAGCATCGGAGGGTGAGCTGACTTCTAGAGATGATGACTCGGCTGCATTGTCTCCCTCCGGGAGTTCAATGTTGCCCGAGCCGGATCCAGAATTATCAGCTATGCTGAAACGGGCCGCCGAGGCTGCCGGGCTCGAGTGGAACCTCCACCGTGTCCCGTTCAGTCTCGGTTGGAATCTGGAGTTTGGTATCTTGGGGCGGGCCGCGCTGGTTCTCAGCTCGCCGCCCCAGTGCCTTTCTTTCCCGAAATGCATGGAGAGCTTATCAGGTGGTGAACAGCATCTTTCTCTGCCAGAAACTGCCTGAATAGCTTTTCCCCCTCATTACCCTTGATGGAGGAACGGTGAAGGGTTGCGAGGTGTCCCTCCATTGGAGCGGTCTGTCGACACAGGTGCACCTGTGTCCGGCGGCCGCTGCCTTTTGGGGGGATCCTCGTCTCCCCCCTAAGGCCTGTGAGTTTCGTCTGTTCCGACGGGCAGAGCTTACAAGGCCTGTGGGCAAGCCCCTTCCTCTTGCGTACCATGGCGTTGCTGCAGGCTAGGGCACCCATGGCATGCACGAGGGTAATCCAGACCGTGCGCTCATAGATGAGCACCGCACTGCATCCGACCTCACCCACCGGGGTATGGGTGTCGTAGCGTGCGTGATCGGTCTGGCGATGTCCACCTTGGTGGTCCAGTAGCGCCTTCGTTGGCTCAGCCTGGTTGGTATGGCGGATGCGGACAAGGTTCGGTTCCTGGTCTCCCCAATTTCCCAGGTTGGGCTGGTCGGCGACGCGGTGGAGAACTGCAACAAACAGTTCTCTGCCGCTCAAGCACAGACGGAGGTCATCCGGCAAATCCTGCCCCGGTGGCCAGCTGCTGCCTCCACCCGCCGCCGGTGGCAGCTCCTCCGCCTGCTCGTCGCCGTGGGCGTTCCCCGGCCGCCGCTCCTGCTGGCCCTCCGCAGCAGCCTCCACCCAGGCCTCAGCATGGAGCCGGCCGCAGTAGAGACGCCCAGCCCGCTCCAGGCGCTGCCAAGCCAGGTGGCAAGCGACAGCGAAAGCATTCCGGAGCGGGCCGCATTCCGGAGCGGGCCACCCCCGGGTGAGGGCCGGGTGGAGCCTTTGTTTGTGTGTGTGTCTGTTCCGCCGCTGGCTCCCTAAAAAAAAAAAAAAAAAAAAAGCGGAGCAAGCGGTACCCACACTTCAAAGAGAGAGCAATTTCATCTGTTCCTGGGTCCCAAGAGGGCCAGTCTGGCGGGTGTGACCCTGTATAGCCTTACACCCCTCAGCTCCCCCTTGGTCGCCAGCAGGCAGCTTGGTGCGTTCGAGGACCCGGTCATCCGCCTTCTCACGCGCCCCCTGCCGCTTGTGGAGACAGTTAAGTGTTGCACAGCACACTAACACCACTCTCTCTACTTTGCTGCCCCACCTCAGGCTCGGCTACCCCGCTCAAGTCAGTGATAGTCATCACATTAGGTGTTGAGCAGACGTGCTCCTGAAAATTCAGTGATATTCATCACACCGAGTGTTGAGCAGTGCTCCTGACTTGGGCGTGCTTATCTTATCCTGCTGGCGAAGGATTTGATATAGCCGCTCCTCCAGCCGGTACGAAGGCAAGTTGTAAACTCGTTCTTCGTGCTACTAGGTGGTGCTCTACCTCCCGCACCGCAGGCCATCCTGTGTGTTGCGTCTAAGGGTGGAGTATCAGTACAGTGTCCTTCCCCTCGAGTGCTCTAGAGCCCGTTGGGTCTTCAGGTCAACTGGAAGAGAGTAATCTCGCCCACGGGCTGAGTATCTCTTTTTTAGTTTTGGAGAGGTACTCGGTCCAACACGTCTCTCCAATGAGAATGTGTTCAGCTGGTGTTGAAGTGAGAAAGGGTCCCACTGAAAGAACTTTCAGAGGCTCCTGGGGTATATGGTAGTCGCAGCCTTTGGCTTCCTCCATATGTGACCGCTTCAGCGCTAGCTTCACGATCGAGTCCCGAGGTGACCGTGGCAGAGCAGCTCACCCTGTGTGACTATAGTTCATCCCGGTCTGCTGCCAAACCCTCTTCAACAGAGGGGCCATGTACAAAGGGCGTGTTTTAACGGGGGCCTGGGCGACCCCCGACTACATGGGCATTCGTGCCTCGAGTTGTTAGACATTGCGACCGTTGCGCAAGCTTCCCCTGCATGTCACAAACTCACCCGTCACCTCCTCCTTGGAGTCAGACGCTTCTGAGGGCGCCTTGTTCCACTCCTCCCGCTTACTCAATCGTGCCACCATCGAGCCTCACGACAGTTATAGCCAGGGCAAGTGGAGACTCCATCCCCTGGGTCTGGCTGGGTCATGACCATTCCGGGGCCGCTCAGTTGCCCCCCCGGTTTTATTTTTCCGCCAGTGTTTGGGTAAACCGAGCGGACTACCCTTGGACAAACACTGGGTCTCAGCTGCCCCAGGGGCCCGCAGAAATGCGTTTAACCCCAGTGAGCCTTCTAAAAGTGACTGCGACTCATGGTCGCCTTGCGCCTGCTCAAGTCAGTGAAATCATCACTCTTCATGTTGAGCAGAATTGCTCCTGAAACTCAGTGAAGTTCATCGCACTCAGGTGTTGAGCAGCAATGCTCCTGTAGCTCTGTGAGTTCATCACAGGTAGCTCAGTGAATTCGTCACACGCAGTGCTGAGCAGAAATGCTCCTGGTGCTCAGTGAAGTTCTTCGCACTCAAGTGTTGAGCAGAAATGCTCCTGCAGCTCAGTGAGTTTATCACACTCAGGTGTTGAGCAGTAATGCTCCTGAAGCTCAGTGAACTTGTCACACTCAAGTGCTGAGCAGAAATGCTCCTGTCGCTCAGTGAAGTTCTTCGCACTCAAGTGTTGAGCAGAAATGCTCCTGAAGCTCGGTGAGTTTATCACACTCAGGTGTTGAGCAGGAATGCTCCTGAAGCTCAGTGAACTTGTCACACCCAAATGCTGAGCAGAAAATGCTCCTGAAGCCCAGTGATCTTCACATGTTGTGTTGAGCAATGCTCCTGTCTTTTGCGCCCGTCGCTTGCACCTACGTGCCAAGTCAGGAGAGGAACAGGTCTTCATAGTTGCCCCTTATTGGCCCAACTAGACCTGGTTCCCTTCAACAGCCTTCCTGACTTCCCCTGAAAACTCTTTCGGGGACGGGGCACGATGGCACACGCGTTCTTCCCCCGGAGATTCTGGGCGGTCTTACACCTGAACGCGGAGGTTCAGGTGGCTATCACAAGAACATGTGATAGTTACCATCACTTCTGCGAGCACCCCCTAGAATTGGGTAGCGTGCTTACGCCTTTAGAAGTGGAACCTAGTCGTTGAGTGCGTCTTCTCTCCAGAGGAGATCCTGAAAGCTTTCGATCACTTCAGTGCTCTCTTTCCTGCAAAATGGGTTGCAGTAGGCTGTTTTCCTTCACCCGCAAAATGATGTTGCTTCGGTGTTTAAACGACGCTCATCGTGTTGCAGAAGTATGCAGAAGCACGTTCTGATCGTCAGGTTCCTGAGGAGCAAGGTCTTGTAAATCCTTGTGTCCCTCTTTATCCTCTTGGGCCTTGTCCCTGGTGCAACTGCACTGCAGAGACCGCCCCTGAGCCACTGCAGGCAGTGAGTTAAAGATACTGTTATATCAGTTCTCCTGCTCGCGTGGTCTCTACTAGAGGGTAGGGACTTGCTCGCTTTCGGTCAACGTATTGTGCCTGGAGTCTGGGCCGGCTAACTCTCACAAGCTGAGACCCCGGCTCGGATTGTGCCCAAGGTTCCTACCTCTCCCGTAATAGGAGCAGGTGGTGAGCCTGCAAGCGCTGCCCTGGAGGAGGCAGATCCAGCCCTGGCTTCTCTGTCCGTTCGCTTGGACGTGTACAGAATGCAAGTCATAGACCTCAGACCAGCTCTTCAAATATCTGTTGGAATTCAGCAGAGAGGGAAGGCTGTTTCCATGCAAAGTTGCACTTAGTGCTTGCCTTCATTTCGGCAAAGATCCGAGATGCAACATGTCCACTTAGGTGTTGAGCTCCTCTATGATGAGTGTAAAGTGCTCCGCCTGGGCGTTGACGATATGCTTTGCTAAAACAGATTCTAGAGTTGGGGGCTGGACGACACCTAGTTGAACCGCTGCCTCACGTGGGCTCCCTTCTCATGAAGCCAGTTTCACCGTGAGCCCGGTTCAAGTGTCGGCTTGCTGCGCCATTCCCCTCCTATGGACTGGATACGTGCGCCTTTCTACTCCAGTTGAGTTCCCTTAAAATTGAACCCTGTTGAGTTCGTCTGCACCCCTCCGACGTCGGACGTGCGGAACGTCTGGTGTTAGGCCTACCACTCGTAAGCAGTGTGGAACCGGTGTTAGGCTGGGTCCATATGTTGCGGTCCCTTCGGTGACCCCATACGTGTATTCTTCCACGATACGGCTCCCTGCGGTGAGCCCGTGTCTTCCCTCGGCAGAGTCTCTCTGCCATCACTGTCCGGTGTGTCTCCCCCCGTCTTAGGCTGGAGCCACCCCAGTGACATTCCATATGTTAGACTGCCCGGTTTCCGCCCAGTTCATATGTGTATTCTCCACATTACCTCCCTCTGGGTTGGATGTGGCTTCCGCAGCGTCCCTTCCTTCCAACGTACGGGGAACGCTTTCCCAGTGGTCCTGTAGGAACAGCAGTGACTTCCCTGGCCTAAGCCCTGTCCTTCCCCGCCTTAAGTTTGCGGGGGCATCAGGAGGCTTTGGTTTAGGCACTGGAAGGTGGCAGCGTTAGTGGCGTGTTCAATGGGTGATCCCAATTCAGTCGACCGTCGACTACGTCTGACGTTCTCGACTGAAAGGGAACGTCCTGGTTGCGTATGCAACCCACCGTTCCCTGAAGGAGGGAACGGAGGACGTAGTCCCCTTGCCACTACCGCTGGACCACCGCTGACCCCGGGTTACTCTCGGCTCCTCAGCGAAAAGCAACTAGTGCGTGCATCCACTTCCGTATTTATACCCGCGCCGCGGGGGCGGAGTGTGTGATGCGAATCACGCACGCCAATTACATTGGCTCGTTCAATAGTACTCGAAGAAGACAGGCTCTCTAGCGAGATCCCAATTCAGTCGACCGTCGACTACGTCCTCCGTTCCCTCCTTCAGGGAACGGTGGGTTGCATACGCAACCAGGACGTTTGTTATACTCAGTTTGATGTTTCATTCACATCACAAGGCTTCATGAAGTCAGAACAATTATGAACTTTAAACAACACATAGTTTCTACAAAATAAACTAAAATGGTTATGTAGCGAAGTCCCACTACAATCAAAAGTTCAGCTGGTTGAGGCGGCCAAATATGGATCAGATTCCGATTAGAGAATCATGAGTGGAGAAGAGATTCTTGATAATGAAGCATTTATTTACAATCTTGAATATGCATCTTGGGTATGCATCTGTGATTGTATATGGTCTACAAAAAGAAATAAAGAGAAATCATTTACAATAATATTTGTCTAATGTGTATGTCTAATTCCAATCAGAAAATCAGCAAACATAATACAATAAATATATTACACTTAAATGTCGATATTAATCACAAGGAAGTTATCAAGAATACAGTAGTACACAGCATAATACACTGCTGTAATCAAACACTTCCGCTGTATCGGAGTAAAACAATAGCGTCTGGTGATGACTCATCAGATTAGTTCGGCAGATTACAGCCGAAATAAACGTTAAAATCCAAGCAATATAAACATAAGAAATTACCAATCACATGCACGACACATACTAATAAGGTATACAGTATATATGCACTTACGTGTATTGCATGGACGTATTTACACAGAACAAACCCAACAGCATAAACAATGATTTACTGTCAACCATTAGGGTTGCCACCTTTCCCGGTTTTACTGGGATTGTCCTTGTAACAAGGTTCAGATGTTATGGGAAGAAGGAGGCGGGAACCGGCGAACAATTAACACTTTTAATAAATAAATAAACAAATACAAAAATTAAAGTATAAGCCAGCAGCCCCTCGCGGACGACTACTGGCCACACAAAACAGAAACAAAACACTACATTAAAATCAGGCCTGTTCCTCTCTCGCTCTTCACAGTCGTCGCTCCTCCTTTTATGCTTCCGCTCCTCCGTGAGAGATACGAGACTGGTGCGTCTCACCGGCCTCACACCGTTCTCTCACGGCCCTCAGCCCTATCCTGTTCGCCACAGTCCTTCTTTTTAATAACCTGTCCCGGTTTTCGAAAGGCTACGTAAATATGTATGTTCAATTTACTATATTCTCTCCACTTAAAATAGCCTATGCGTTGTGCACAGATTGGTCGGTTTCTCTTGTGTGTAGAATGCACTACCATTTGCTCTGGGACGTGTGACGTGACGTAGGCTACGTCATCTAGTGCAGGGGTTTTCAAACTGTTTGTGAGTGTGGACCACTATTTGTAATCAAGAATTTTCACGGACCACCTCATAATACACAATATAAAATATATCTACACACAGTCCTTCCTGAATTAATCCGCACCTCTAAATAGGCTTACTAACATTAAAACTATAACTGGTCATCACATCAGTACAACAGCTTGTTAAAAGAAAGTATACTGCACACAACGGCTGCCATATATTTAATTTATTTAAATTTTATATCAATATAGGCATAATATTCTTTTTACTTTTTATGTTTTTTTATGGGGATTCCTGGTAAAATGAAGGTAAAAAATATTATGTTATATTTTAATTTGCCTTTCCACGGACCACCTGCAGTACCCTCACGGACCACTAGTGGTCCGCGGACCACAGTTTGGGAACCACTGATCTAGTGCGTCTGTCTTGGCAGCTAGCCAGCTACTACAGGTGGCAATTAGAGAAGCAGTGAAGAAGATTGTACGTCAACGTTGTTCATTAGTGTTAACATGGGTGGTGAGATGGAGGACGAAGATGACAGTAAACAGGCCAGTAAAAAAGAAAAATAAACGTTCGACATACTCTAAAAATGACAATTACTCCACATGGCTAAAGCCAACACCAGGCGACTCACTTTATGCTACCTGCTCCGAATGCTCAGTTAAAATTCTGGTTAAACATGAAGGCAAAACTGCTTTGGATGACAATGCTAAAACAAAGAAATGTTGCTGAATTGACACGGTGTGCGAAATGGCCATAGCTAACTGTCAACTGACTGTGGGAACAAGGTCAGTGCAAAAATATTCAGTGACTCTGATATTGCAACTAAGATGCCTTGTGGCAGAACTAAAAGTGAGGCCTTAGTG
Organism: Siphateles boraxobius; assembly: GCF_051911475.1. Classification (NCBI taxonomy): domain Eukaryota; kingdom Metazoa; phylum Chordata; class Actinopteri; order Cypriniformes; family Leuciscidae; genus Siphateles; species Siphateles boraxobius. The sequence continues at coordinate 58,614 of NW_027509130.1, forward strand.
GAAAATGTGCTGGCACCATTTAGTCAGCAAAGATTAGCAGCAGAGTTGCAGAAAGCGCACTATTTTGCGGTATGTTCCGATGCGTCCAATTCTGGGCACACGAAATTGTTTCCCTACACAGTCCAGTATTTCTGTGCATCCGAGGGTGTGAAGTATGGATTGTTAGACTTTTACGATGACTCCAATGAATCTAGTGAAGCCATATTCAAACAAATAGTGTCTATTACTGAGAATAATGGACTTTAAGTCAGCCAGATCAGTGCCTATAACGCATCAGTAAATTATGGTCGGCACAACTCAGTTTTTCAGAAACTCAGAGAAGCTAACCCACAAATTAGACGGGTTTCCATTACAGATTTGCGCAAAACTTTTGCGTTTTTTTCTAAATGTCGACAAAAAACTATTGCGAAATGACAGCGTTTCCATTAACCGATGTTATGCGACTAAAACTTAATCTTTTTCCTCTCGCGAGAAGTCATTCCAAAAATCACGGCGCCAGATGTTGGTATGTTTACGTATATCCCACCACTGCACTGGCCATTATTATTAATCGAAGGAGACGTATTTGTGTTATACAAGCATTAATGGTAAGGAAAGACACTTACTGTATACTTGGAGCGGCTGGTGTTTCTGGATGTTTCTCACTCATTTCTGCTTCGAGGTCTTGATTGTGGCATTTATTTGAGGTTTAGAATCCAGTATTCTTGTAATTCTTTTGTCTTTTATGAATTTAATAAAGAAATGTCTCTTATTCTGTCCAAATATACCGCGTCATCTACATCAGGAGACCTTTTTTTTAGAATTGCCTGAAAAACCACCTCATGCGAGCGTAAAAACTTTTTTGCGATAAATGGGAGTTTTTGCGAAATTTACGTGTTTCCATTGGGCGTATTTTCAATTTGCAATTTCAATTTCCGCAATTTGAAGGGTAATGGAAACGCGGCTAATGTGAAGGGCAATTGCAAGTGTCACATCATAAACAACACTGTCAAAGCAGCTAATTGTGTGAATTCAGTTGTTCTGAAACAAATTCTATTGCAGCAAAGCAAAACAAATACTGAGGAGCCTTTTACCCCAGCAACAGGAACAGTTCAGGAGCCTGGTAAACAGATTTTTTGAGAAGGCAATGCTATATCTTGAGGATAAATTTGACTTCAATGACCAGGTTCTTGCACGCGTTGGCTGTCTCAGCCTTCATGGAGGACAATCACTCCAGTGGTCAGAGTTGGATGTTTTAGTGGAAGAACTGGCCCTGGTTGTTGAAGAAGACAAGCTGTACGGTGATGTAGTCTTTCTGAATAAAGTGTTACACACCATTCCAACAGACTTTACCCCAGACAGAAAGTGGGCCTATTTTTTTAGCAAGGCAACTGAATCCACTGAGCTGTTGAAAATAGTTGCTTTTGTTTTTTCCATACCAGTCAGTAATGCCTATGCCGATAAAAGAAACAGACTTTCAAATAGCAATAAATGAGTTGTAAGCACCTATACGTTCGCAAACCATTTATAAACATGGACCTTTATGATTTGGCGTGGCAGAAATCCAGCAAAAAGTGCTCCCTGGTTAAAGTAGCAGTCTGTAACTTTTTTGGGTTAAAAAATATCAAAAATAAATTTGAACAAGTACATAACCAGCCTGAGTTCAAAACTGCTTGCCGTAGCTCAATTCAAAACGGTAAGCTTGTAATAATCTTCTTATTTCCAGTGGTACTGGTTGATTTCCGCTGGAAATTCGAGCATGTCTTTGCGTCATTACGTCACATCTGTACACATAAAGAAGAATCTCGGCTAGTAGGCTATATTGCGTGTGAGGATGTTGGAGCTGGACATTTATAGCCTTTTCTCACAGGACTTTATATTAAACTTTTCAATTTGATCCAGAAAGGTTCAAACGACAATCACCAGTGACAACTGCAGATTCACCCATTGTAAAATGCAAAAGACTTAGGAGTGGCTGCACAAAACAAGGGACTGCAACAGGGCCCATGCGAAAACAAGGATAAATATCAGAAGTGCTTTTGAAAGGTGGCGTGAACTCCGTGTTTTGAAGGGGTTCAAAATGGACGCAGAGACAGCATTTTTTCTGCTGGACAGGTAAGAAATTTCTAAGGTTCAATTATGTAGCAGTAGCGCTCTTGTTTGCTTAATTCATTCAGTTATGGAGTAGGCTACTGAAATGCATGTAGTCACGCAATACTGGTGTTATTAACATTAACAACTTGACAACAAAGTATAATTTGAACAGTTTGACGTGATATGATAAGCGATCGTTAGATTTAATCTGTGCGATTTACTGCAATGTTTTTTCCCCTTAGGTGGTCAGAACAAAAGTGGATGTTACTTACTTGTTAAGATGACCTTTTCTGGTGAAAATGCTTATGTTGGTCATACTTCCAAAAAGTAGAATCTGTGATTGCGAATGCCAGTATCCACACCGGCGCGGCAACTCACAGCCGCACATTCTCCTCCAAACATTGGATTCATCCGCGCTGTGCCGTGCCGAGGTACAACCCACGTAAAGCTGATAATTCCATGAATAACTGCAATTGCAGATTTCAAGCAGAGATGGCGACAAAGAGGAAAAGCGACTGCAGCTTTAAATCTCGTTGAAAAAGCTAGTGCTGTGTATTAGTACACCTATTTATGAATAATCATATTGCAATGTAATTACTTGTTTGCACCAAAATATATATTTTTAATTACTGTTATTTTTTTTAACATAATGGTTATTATTGTTCAATAAATAATGTTTCATTATAGTTTTGCTGATGTACTTGTTATAGAGTCTGTATATCGGGCATCAACGACTTCAGCGCAGGTTATAGTCACGCCAAATATCTGGCGGCAAGACAATGGCTTTAAGAGTGGGTCTGTACAGGAGTTTTCAATCTTTTAGATGCCAAGGACCCCCAAATATGATCATCCTTGTGGACCCCCATGCTAAAATTTAAAAGGCATCATCACTCAAAATTAACAGCATAAATTTAAAATTAGTTTTTATTAATTTACATTACAATTATAGATAGACAGGTAAGATGCAACAGTAATGTCAAATGTATTATATAATTAAATTCAATTTCAATTATTTCATCTATTTATTTGATTAAGAACTATTTTTCTATTACATTTTATTCATTTTTATTTCAACCTTTATTGTTTTAACAAATGAGAACAATAGAAGCGGTTAAACTAACTGGACAACAATATGTAAATGCTCTATGACTCTTCCCAGTTTATTATAATGCAGTACAATAACTTTTTTAAAAATAGATATCAAATAGAATAGAATAGAAGAGAAGAGAAAGTGTTAGAATTAATGGATCAAGTGTTGCCGAAAAAGATGCGTCTTCAGCCGTTTCTTGCTGTTGGGATTTCTTTAATTTAAGACTGCAAGGCAGATTATTTTGTTTAAATAGAAATCTATTGAACAGATACCTCTAAATACTTTATATCAATCCTTTAATGAGAACTGATCTAATGCTGATCTAATAATTGTATTGCAATTAATGCAGCTATGAGAAAATCAAAATATGCTTAGATTCATATGGACATATAATGGTGTAGTTATTTGTCATTCATGTTTTTGTATTATTGATGTTTTATCCATGTCATATTGTGATCACATTATTTTCTTTCACTAGAGCAGTTTAATAGGCTTTTATCATCCTGTCTAAAAAATAATGTGTTTCTATCAGCAAACACTCAGAATAAAGTGAGCTGATCTGCTGATGATCCTGAATGTCTTGTTGAATGAGTGTTGATAGTCTGAGGATCATCAATATTAACAGATCTGCTGAAAACACTCTTTATTTCATGACAATAGTTCCTGTTTTCACCTTGATTATGCTGATGTCTTCAAATATCCTGTGAACGGCCACTTAAAGCTCATTTCTACAGAGCACCTAAAGGGACATGATGGAAAATATTTGGGATTGGAGGGAAAAAAAGGTCAAATCTTTAGCATTCCCTCGCAAAACTTCTGCGTTTCCCCAAGAAACTTTTGCATTCCCTCTCAAAACATGTACGTTCCTACGCAAAGATTATATTTGTGTTCCCTCTCAAAACTTGTTGTGAGTTCGGACAAACACGTCGTGTTTAATGTCCCGCTGGCAGTGTTTCAGAGATCCGAACGTTAACAATGTGCGGTTCATGGAGTTCAGTAAAGTTGGCAATATAGCCTATTCACAGATCTGAACTTACCGGAAAAACTCTTGAGCTAAACTTTGTTCAAACACAACTGACAGCTATTTCTAAATTATCTCTATGAGCAGCGGAGAGACACATAAGGGAAAGTCTACTTTATGATATAGACAGACAGATAAAAATGCTTAGAAGTGTCATTTAGTATAAAAACAAACTCACTAACTGATATATTTTTGATTTTGGCAGATCAGCTCCTCCCACAGTAAATCATCATAAGTGAAGCTCCTCCCACATCAGTCACATGGTCAGTGAAGCTCCTCCCACTGCAATTCTCCAATAAATGCTGGAATATTCTCATCAGCTACAAGTGAAGACGAGCATCAGAGCATTAGGAAGAGCTGAAATCTGTAAAGACTGAGTTTATTAAAGAGGACAGTGAGAACACGAGTGATCCAGAACCTGCAGAATGAAACACACTGAAGATACTGAAGAACAAAGAGGTTGGTGTTTATTCTTCATTCATTCATGATGCTGAAGAACATTCATGTTAGAGAGATTCAAGCACATCAATTTATATATGCAGTTAAACTATGAAATGGCTACAGATTTTCAATAAATGATCAGTAAAGGGAGGTTTGAGAAACTTTCATATTGATTGTCAACATCAGGTCAAACTAAAAATCAGGTCAAATTAGCTCCTTTATTTTACACTTATTATACATCTGGTTTGACTTTTTTTGCAACCATGTTACCAAATTGTTGGACATTTTTCAATATAGTTTATAACATTGTGTTTTAAAAAATATATATATTTTTTTTAAGCAGTAAACAGCAAACAATCAAGTAAATTAACTTTTCAGAATGGCTGAAATTAAATTTAAGCTAAATCTGATTTTTTTTTATTGTTACGGATAAAGTTGTTTTTCTCATAAATTATATAGTTAGAAATGTATACAGTTATAGATTATTCTTCTTACAGTAACTTTGGTAACAGAGTTGATGAATCAGCACTGCACAGTTAGTGTAAAAACTGAGACAATGGATTGAGATTATTTTTTTGTCTTCCCATCATGCAGTAGAAAGATGATTCCTGAGTGTCACTGTGTTTAGAAATGCTCTGTTTTTAAAAGAGGAAAATCATGTCATAAGTAACGGTGTAAGGCTGAAATAACCTCAGATACTTTGATCTTCTGAGATACGGACAATATAAACACACACAGGCTTCTGTTTCACTGCCCACAGAGTGAAGATGCAGGAAAGCTTTTTCCCCCTTTACCCATTCTCCCCTTCACTCAGTTCACTCAGAGTGATCATAGGAGAATATAATGTGCTTTACATGTCTGGTATAATTTGAAACGTCTCAGTGTCCAGAGAAACATAATGCACACAATGTAATAAAAGTGAGAGAGTTTTTCTAGGGTTGTGCCGATGGACAATATCATCGGCTCGATGAAGAGCCACCATCGAGGTGCCTGAATTTATGTGGGATTACTATATTTTATTTAATTAAATGCATTTATGATGAGGTCATTTTATAAAATCTGAAAACATTAAGTGGAGAACAAATAAATGGTAAAATGTTCCACCTTGCTCTTTGTATTGTTACAAAATACTTCAATGAAAAACAAGTACACACACACACACACACACACACACACACACACACACACACACACACACACACACACACACACACACACACACACATATATATATATATATAATTAATCACATAATTTGCTGTGATAAATCGAATTTGTAGATTGTAATCATCAATATTTAAACATAGAATCACCTAATTAAATTAAATAACACAGAAAAAAAAGAAAAGAAAAAAAATGTCCAACAAAAAAATTGGACATAAAATAGCCCTATATTAAAATATAATATTAAACATCAATATATCAATATATTATTCTTTATTCAGTTCTATGCAACATACTCAGATTCAACAGATTTATTTTTGACAAATTATCAAAATAAAGTATAGTCTTACACACACACGCGCGGAACGGAGAGCGCGGTGTACACACGGAGCAGAAAAGACCCGCTTGTGAAGTTACTAAACAAGCTGCGCGAGAATGAAACCTGGTCATTTCATTGCATATGTTTGGCTTATATTTTCCGGCTCATATTTTCGTCTTATATTTTTGGCCTTTTTTCTTTTTCGGCCAAAAACCTAAAATGCCATTTTCTACCGATAATTTTTGCGATGCGCTATTTTAATGCTGAATGGAAATGACTGAGGAGAGATAAGTTTTCATTAACTTTAACTTAACGGCTTTAATATTCATTAGTACCTCACTTTAAGCTATTGAATGGCTCCAGAAACCTTGGAATATAGTAGGGGTGGCTCGATACTACTTTTTCATGTCCGATACCTATACCGATACCACAAACTTGAGTATCTGCCGATACCGATACAATACCATATTTTTCTCCCTCTTAATTAAGCTAACACATTTGTCAGGAGGATACACTGTGCTTAACCTAGCCATCTAAAAAGCATCATGCTCAAACAGTGCAATAAATGTTCTACTCCCCTAAAGGAAGAAATACGTAGCCCACAACATGACTCAGTTGTGCAATACTGCTGCTTAATTTTATTAAAACAATTTTTAAACAGAACTTGTAGCAGCATTTTTAATTATTCACCACCATTCAATGAATGACATTTAAAGTGTAACTGTGCAAATTAAAAAAATATATAATTCCAGTGCCAAATACTGGATGTAACACAAAACTCTATGTAGTCATAACTTAAATAAGTAGGCTATAACCTGACATAAAAATAATGGTATCTCCATTATAAAATGTACAATAGAACACAGTACAATAAGGCACTCACAAATTAAACTCTAGGCCATTACATCTGATAAAGGGGAAAAAAAATATTTTTAAATCTAGGGTAGACAGTGCAAGCTCTAAAGTTTTTTCAACAAAAGACAAAGATAAAATCATACACTGCTCTTGAATGAATAAACTGGGGTTGTTTGATGAGGATGAGTAATAAGGATTAGTCTATATTTAATGTATACAACAGTGTTAATTTACATTTGATTAGTTTATTTAATTTCTGTTGTAGGCTCTTAGTTATCCGAGTTCATCGCCCTGAAAAATCTAGAGCACTGGGTAATTAATTTGTCTTTTTGTTTTTATTAGCTTCTTTGTTCTTATTGTATTGCTGACTGTTTGCTTGTCTTCTGTAACTGTTTTGAGGAATTTTTACTAACATTAATTAACCTAATATTCGTTTTTTTCTAGTGGTCGACCAATATATCGCCTCTGCCAATATTTGCCGGTTTTAAAATATCGGCCGATAAGTTTTTCTGATTGGCCAATGTGTTGAAAGCGTGACTTTTATTTTGATGGCGCTCCGGACTTTTATTTTGACAGGCGGCGCTGAGAACACCAGCGCCTGATCACACAGCGCTCACTCACATTCTCTGTCTTCATTAGTTTACGATCTCTGTCAGTCATATCTAATACTTTGTTAGACAGAACTGGTAAACAAAGAAAGTAAATGGTATGCGAAAAAGTAAAGCGTTGCTTTTATATTATTTGTAACAGAAAAGGCAAACAATCAGGCTAAACTACTTTCTCATTTACCGTCAACATTCAGCAAATGCGCATCTACATCATTTAAACAAATCTCTGAATATCTAATAAACATTTAATTTCACAAACCTTGCAGATTTAATCAAATCCAGCTGTGATATCTTGTGAAGTGTGCATTTGTAGCCGGCATAAATGTGTTCCTGCGAGTGACGGTCCGTGCGAAGTGAGTGAATGTGAACAGAAGATCAGCTTCACAGGAGATGCGAACGAAAAACTTTAAATCCTTAATATTAAATTACGCAGTGCTATATCCAGTTGCCCACTGTGTCATATTCATATCGTTTTCACTGTGTGCTGTAAGTAAAATTAGCGTGACCTTGTCTTTATTTAAAAAAATATGGTTACCAGTGTGCACAAAATTACCAGATTACTGAGTGCCCTGTTACAGTGTTTACTTCCTTTTTATTCACATATTCATTTATTTATAAACAATTACTTTATTTGTGAAAAATACTGTAATAGGATTGCAGATTGAAGAAGTTGCCATATATGCATGTTAGCAAGCATGTTTATTTTAAGGATTTGTTTTGTAATTTATTTCTAATTTATTAAATATTGATTAAAATAAATATAAAGTATGTATGTATATATATTAGAGGTTGGCATAGATTAATTTTTTTAATCTAGATTATTCTCACTGTAATCTTGGAATTAATCTAGATTAATCTAGATTAAAATGGCCCATTTGAATTCTGCCGAAGGCATTCAGAATATGTGTGCTTCCCAAATAATGACTAAAAGTAAGTCTTTGAGAATAGTTCGCCTCGCGTAGGGATGTGAATTTCTGCCAAAAATGCCATTCGACAATAGAAGAGCAAAAGTCGAATATCATTCAAAAAAAAAAAACGAAAAAAACCCCCGCACACTCACAATGACAGAAAGGGAGGCCAATTTCATCTTTAGCGAATTGTCATCAAACAAACTGTTTATTAATTGAACAAGTAACATGTTTAACATAGTAGGCTAATTGAAAGAAGAAAAAAACAATAAACACGACGTAGCTCCGTTTTTGCATCGCCAAACCAGATGCTCGTTAGATCAAAAAATAATGTCATATGTCATAATGATTTTATGTGAACTTGCCTTTACCGGCAATAGCCTTCTTCTTTTTAAACAAATTAGTTTTCAATCAATGTAAACTATTCGTGTGACTATGCCCCTGCGCAATACACGCACATTACCGCGGGATGGCGGGTGTGCATTTCATAAACTGTAAACAATGGGAGCTTATTTAACCTGTTAACCTTTGCCAGTGCGCCGACACTCTGAAGCATTTTTTTTTTTGTAGCCTATAAATTAATGTATATGTCCAAAAAACGGATAATGTCATACTTTTTAGTAGTGCTATCGTGGCGTAATATTCTGTTTGTTTGTAAAATGTATTACCTGAATGAAATGAAATCGAATGTATCGTCCTGTGGAATCATTCATTCATTCATTAAGCTTACGAAGATGTTCAACTAATAAAGATCTTCATCGCTGGCAAAAATATGATGCATTTGCAGATTTACTTTTACTAGACTAAACCGTAAATCCACGGCCTTCATCCAACGCTCTTGATGTTCTTAAATCTTCCTGTTACGAATCCGAGTCGAGTGTGACTGAACGCGCTTCAGACGATTCAGTGCGTGAGGAACTGAACAGATCATTCAAACTGATTCGCGAACCGATTTGGACAGATCTGCCAACTTGTTTGATGAAGTCTTTGAACAGAATCGACTCAAAAGAGTGATTCATTTGTAAATTGATCATCGCTCATGCCCATAAAAAGATACAGCGCGCTTGGAATAGACTTATTTAACAACATGTAATTGCATTAAAATAAAGTAACGAGAGGAACGTCACCCAACGTAACATAAAAGTGAAAGTGAATGTATATATAAAAGTATACACCTTGTGTCCCTGACAGGAAAATACCCTGCTGCGCAATCCGTGACAGTAGGCGCGGCGTCAATTATGTCAAATATACTAGGCTACACATGCGCAATTGCGCGAAAAAATAACGATATTCGAAAAAGCTATTTTATGATCCCAACTCCACTTTGAGAATAGATTAACGGCGATATTTTTTTATCGCCTGATAAGAGTCTCACGTTAATGCAGCACGGCCCACCACTAATATATATATATATATATATATATATATATATATATCGGCTTTATATCGGCCGTCAGCCACCCTGCTCTCTAAGATATCGGCATTGGCCGTCAATAAACAATAATGGTCGACCACTAGTTTTTGCTGAAGTATCGATAATTGTAAAAATTTCACTGACATTTAAAATGACTCCTATCATGAAATAAGACTTTGATCATATCACCCACCAGTAATCGCGTTAAACAACCGTGATTTCAATATTGACCAAAATAATCGTGATTTTATGATTTTTGCCATAATTGAGCAACTCCGACCTAATAATCAGACTGATGAGTTTGTGACCGTGAGATCCGCGTTAATGGCCGGAGGGAAACTCTAAGTGACATTAACCACCGAATGAACGAGTAAAATATAAAGAGTTAAACAGAATAATCAAATGTTTACTTAAATGATTGGCTTTACAACTTAAATTTAAGGATGTGAAAAATAGAGTCATAAATACGTAATTGGAATTAAATTACTTTGCACTCCGAAAAGTCAAAGCATGCAGAAAACCTTCAACCACGCCATTGGATTCAGATGTTGGGCCATTTGGGTGGACATTGCATTTAAAATTTGTCTACTTTCTTCTAATACATCAGGGCTCATTTTTAATGTCCTTTCACTTCATATTTCTCTCTTTTAATAATGTTGATGTACTGAACATGAATTACACCTTTTTTCTTACATGTCAGCCCTGATGGAAGAGTGAGGAGAGTGAAGAACTGAGTGAAAGTGGAGGAACATCATGTCAAACCTGAAGACAAACCTTTGAATCGCTCAAAGACTAAAACACTTTTAAAGAAAAGAAGAGCCAAGAAATCTTTCACCTGCACTCAGTGTGGAAAGAGTTTCAGAAACACACAAAGTCGTGAGCTTCAAATGAGAGTCCACACCAGAGAAAAGCCATTCACATGTGATCAATGTGGAAAGAGTTTCACAAACACACAAAGTCTTAAACTTCACATGAGAGTTCAAACTGGAGAGAAGCCGTACACATGTGATCAGTGTGGGAAAGAGTTTCACGCAGTTAGCACATCTTAAAGTACACATGAAAATCCACACCAGAGAGATATCGTTCATGTGTGATCAATTTAAAAAGAGATTCTCAAGAAAAGGTAATCTTGAGATTCACATGAGGATCCACACCGGAGAGAGGCCGTTCACATGTGATCAGTGTGGAAAAACATTTATTAAGGTATCACACCTGAAGTCACACCTGACAGTTCATACGAAGGAGAAGCCACATTCATGTTCTGAATGTGGAAAGAGTTTTTCACTGCTGCAATATTTACATACACATCAGAAAATTCATACAGGTGTGAGAGAGTACATGTGCTTTGAGTGTGAAAAGACTTTTACTACAGGGATAGATTTAAAACGACACCAGAGAATTTACACTGGAGAAAAACCTTACAAGTGTTCACACTGTGACAAGACATTCAGTCGTTCAGCAAATCTGAAAACACATGAGAGGATCCACAGCAGAGAGAAGCCGCACACGTGTGATCAGTGTGGGACGACTTTCTCTTTTAAAAGTCACCTGAAGATACACATGAAGATTCATACAGTGGAGAAACCACATCATTACAGTCTGAAATCACAGTAAGCAGTTCATCTTTATGTGCCAAGCAACAAAATCTCTTCTAATTTAGTTTGCTAACAGCCACGTTGAGCGACAGGAGATTTTGTTGGTTGATTGGTATCTATTAACTTCTGTTCACACCACCTAGAGAGTTCAGTCGGATTTTCACATGTGATTTGTCTGTTCAGAAAAATCATGCTGCACATGTCCTGAAAAGTGAGGCCAAATTTTGATCGCCCTCTGGTGGCTCGACACATTTTGCGTAGCGGGTACGCATTTTGACTTCAAAGTACACTGTTACTTTTTTTCACTTTAAACTACGCAAAATCCTGGTGACGCTTCTGTGCACGCGCTGTCACAGTGTTGGGTTTGTGTTCCCCAGGTGTCCTCCTTGCCCACGGTGTCATTCACTTCATGAACTACATTCCCCACGATCCTTGGCTTATCATTGCACTCAGCTGTTCCTCATCACTGATCATTGCACTCAGCCATTTCCCCATTATCATTGACAATTCCCTGTGTATATAACCCTGTCTGTTTCAGTGTGTGTCACGGAGTCCTTGCATTTGTCACGCCACTTCTGATGTCCTGTTTTCCTTGCTTCTTGTTTTGTTTCCTGTGTATGTTGGATTGCCTATGGATTTTGACCCTTGCTTGGATTTGTTTACGATTTTGGATTACCCTCAAATAAACTACTGCTTTTGGATCTTGCCTTTTGTTTCCTGAGTGTGGATCGTGACACGTGCAGTCCTCTAATCAAGCAACAGCAAAAGAAGCGGAGTTCGACCAATCATAGCGCTGGGTTCATTCCCCAAATAGCAAGCGGGGATGATTGACAGATGCGTAAGGCCTATCATTAAAAAGAGACTGAAAATCGACAGCAATAAAGAATCCCGCTTCCACTCCCGCAGCCCGCCGGCTGACTGATTTCATAAGCGAGGACAGTACAGTAGTCACAGCACTTCTGACTCTTGAAGGTAAACTGGCTGGGGTGGATGTGGAAAGTTGAAATATTGTATTGAGTTAACTTGATCGCATGGATTATCTTAAAATACTCTGTCATTCATGGTCACTCAGATAAGAGGAAGACATAATTCAGCCATGCAAATTATAAAATGCTTAAAGGTGCAATGTGTAAAAATTGAGTATCTAAAACGTTGATTATGTCATCATAATCCGAACTGTCAATAAGTTCTCTTTCAAACGACAGAAGTGCCAAGTTGTTCAGGCGTCCTGTCAGCATTGATGATCTCAGGCGCGTTTGGATCCTGTTTGTTGCGGAGAAAAGTCTCTCTACGCTGCAGGATGTTAAAGGCAGTGTTATGATGGCCCTCAACAAACGATTGATGTTGGGGAAAATGTCGGCAGGGCAGCTATCCAGTACTTCCATTAATGTGGGGAAGATCTCCTTATCCATTTTCCGTCTGATGTGTTGGATGAATACCGCATGTTCAGCATCAGCAATGTCAATGCCATACAAAGCACACGGATACTTTAAAATGTTTTTCACTCCAAAAGTGGTAGATCCAGGTGTGAAAGAGGCCGAGGCTCTCATTACACCGTAGGTGTCATCTTTAAACCTGCAGTTTAACTCTGTTATCTGTCGGTCAATGATGCAGTTCCACAGGGCCCTTAAATCCTCATTGCTTCTGACAGCCGAGGTCTTTCCCAGTGTTGTGGTAACAACAGAGTCATGAAACTTTGAGGGCAGCTTGCGTTGACGAGAAGCAACCGCGTCCCAGTTAGCTATCTCGTGCTTTTCCATCAGCTCCTCTGTCAGCCTGAGCACCTCAACAAAGTCACCCTTCGAATCCTCTCGGAAAGTTGCATATGTAGCTTTAAGTGTTTCAATAAGTGAAATACAGTCCGTCACACATAGCGTTGAGCTCTGCAGCCCCTTGGTGGCAAAATCGCTGTTTTCAAACAATTTGCAAAACGTTAAAAGCATGAAAACAAACTTTTTCGTTTGCACCTGCTGCAACAGCTGGTCTGCTTCGATTTTACTTTGTCCACTAGTTTCGGAAAATCCAGCCAGAGTCTCCAGTAGTACATCGAGCAACTGCAAAATCTTATGCACTGACCCTGATTTTGAGCTTCATCTGGTATCACACGAACGCTCCAGCTCCATAACCTGGCGGTTGGGATGCATCTCCTTTTGTACCTCGACCAAACGAGAGTGGCGATGGGCTCCAGTAAAGTAGCTGTGTATTTGATTCACAGTGTCAAAAAAAGTACTTACATGTCCGGACGCTTTAGCGGCGGTGCAAAGCACCAAGTTTAGCCGATGAGAGTTGCAATGCACATAGATGGCTTTAGGAAATGTTTCTTTCAAAATAAACTGTACCCCTCCCTTGTGCCCCGACATGACCGATGCTCCATCGAAACAGAACCCGACGCAGAGAGCAGGATCCAGTTCGAGTGGTTGAAGGACCTCGAGGATTTTCTTTGATATCCCTTGCGCTGACAGATCTGCGGCCTCAACAAAGCCCACCGCCCGCTCTTTGATGATCCCTCCATGTATGAATCGCACACACACTGCAACCAGCTCACGTTTCGCTAAATCCTTATACTCATCCGCAAGTATGGCAAAATATTGCCCATGCAGTTCAGTCTTTATTTTACGGAGTAGGATCGATGCTGCAGCTTCAAGCAACTCATCCTGGATGTGGTGGCTCATGAAGGTGGCATTTCTGGGCAGCTTGTTCAGTCTATTTTCAATTTCTGGAGCATATTTTGACATGAACTTGAAGAGCTCTAAGAAGTTACCTTTATTAAGTGCATCCTCGGTTTCTCTGTGGCCTCGGAGTGGGATTTCCAGCTTGGCACACAACATGGCAATGTCCAACACTTTAACATGCTCCCTGTTTCGCTCCACAAATGTCGGGGCGTCACCGTGCAGCTGGTTCAAAACTGTCCCGCGGCTTTGCGGTGCATGACTGACCATGTACGATTTTATCTTAGTTAGCGCTATAGCATGGGGCTTGCTTGCTTCATGTTTGTCGCAGGCTTCTCTGAGACGTTTCCAGTTCTTGTAGCCATCTTTAATAAAAGTAAACTCTGTGTGCATCTCCGGAAAATGTTTACAAGCCTTGCAAAACACTGCATCCCGTTCTTTGCTGTATTCAATCCATTTGAATTTATCATACCAGTTGCTGTTGAATGAGCGTGGTTTTCCACTTATAACAGTAGCTGGAAATGTTGACAGCTTTGGCTGAGTGGCAGGTTCCTCCAATGCCGATGGATCCGATGGCATCGCGGTTGTCTCTTTGGACGCTGGTGGCGGTCTGTGTCGGTGGAGTGCAGCGTCAGCCTTCATGTTAACATTAACGCTAGCATGACTTGATAAAAATGCGGCAGTTTCACCGGCATTCCCAGAGCCATTAAGTGTCTCACGACCATCCTCCTCCTCGGGTATGACATGGTCCAAAAGTATGTCATCATCTAGACGTGGTTTTTTTAAGAAGAGTGTCAATGATAGCTGTTTAGCCATAGCTTAGGTAGGTTCCCGCTACTTTCTAAAGGTGCACTAAACTGCCAACTGTCGGTGCTAACGCTGCGTGATAGCGTAACTGGACTGACACATGATATGCCGACATATCAACTTTTGTAGCTATTTTTCATAGCAACTGTACATATTTTAAAATTTAAATGTCCTCAAGAAACTATTATAATTAAATAAGTAATTAATAAATTGTTTTTTTTTTTTAAATAAAAAAATAAAATCTAAAATTTTAAATCTGATTGGGTGGGCCACCTGTCAATCTGGGTGGGCATGTGCCCAATCACCCAATCAGATTTAAAATTTTAGATTTCAGATTTTTTATTTTTATTTTTTTTTTATCACCCATAAATCCGCGCCTGCCGTCGATCACGGTAGACAAGTGGATCTTGGAAGCATTTTAAGTCGATCGCGAAGAGTTTTCAAAATCAGAGAAAAAAAGCCTATTGTGTGTAGTAAATGGTGTCTAGGGAATGCGGAGGCGCGCGCGCTGTTACAATCATGCCATTTTTGCCGTGCTCACCTTTGGGCTCATGCGGACGCGTCGAGTTTAAACAAGGCTTTACGCTTTAACCAGCTCAGCCACAGTAACAGCTCATATTTAGCCAGCTAAACTTTTACTAACCTGTTAGAAAAAATATATAGTTGCATAGTTTCATGTGGTTCTTCTCCCTCGCTGTATTATGGGTTTGCTATGTGGGGGGAAATGTGCTGGTTACGTTTGTGAGACAATCAGCTGATTATTATATATTAAGACCCTTGATCCTCACCTGACTATGGCTTTGTAAACGTTATCCATGTGGTTTATAATGGACTGTGGTACAGAAACAGTGACAATTTTACACACTCTGGCTATCCTCTGCTGTCTCAGACGACGATATGTTTGTCCCGTTTTAGCCATCGTAGCTTCTTCGAAAGGGAGGGGTGAGCAGTGGGCTGAGCCCTCAGTGCAACTCGCAGACGAACCGCTAGATGTCGCTAAAAATCACACACTGCACCTTTAAGTATTGATGAACAATAAATCTAAATAAAATTAAAATCGCTATGGCTTAGTGGTTATGAAAGTTCTGTGATTTGTGGATTACTGATAAGCGCGATTCTGGAGAAGCAGGCGTTTATTTATTCATTCTCAGTGTTGAGAAACGTAGTCTGCATGTGTTACGTTATTGTTTTATTAATAACTAAAGTACCTAATTACGTTACATAATTAGTTTCTATGAAAACTAGCGCGTTAGTTACTTACGGATTAAAAAGTACTGTTGTATCAGAGCTGCGCGAGCTCTCTCACAAACACAGACCGTGCACACAGAGAGAGAAGACAATTGTAAAATGAAAATTGACGCGCTAAGTATAAATTTTGTTCTTGCTTGTGTTTTTTTCTGTCAAAATGTCAGAAAGCATTTTGTATTGTCCATCCGTGTTTTTAAAATTTGTTAAATGACGGACATTTTACTATTCACACAGCCCCAAATATGACGGATTCATCCAACTTATTCTTTTTAGAATAAGTGATTCACTTAGCTATTATTGGACTCTATTCATTGTCAACAATGTTCTATAAATATGTTTGTATTGGCTAATGTTTATTCACGTTTTAAACGTGTCCTGTTTAAAATGTGCAATGTTCAAATGCAAAGACAGCACATCACAAATAAAAGCCCTTTTTCTGTGGGATTTAGTATCATATTTGGATGAATAAATGAAGTAGCACTATCTTAAATGTACACATCTATTTGTTTTCTATGGGTTTCTTATTACGAGCACACATTATATGCAATGCAATATTAATAATGAATAAAAAATGGTTTTGAGCAATATTGAAACTTTGGAACTTCCCTGTATATTGCAGTGCAGTGCTAGTTAAATTTCATAACTTTAGAAGTCAAAACTAGAATTATTTTTCTTGAATTTCTAGAATCACTTTTCTTGCATTCTCAAAAAATAATGACAAAATTAAGAATGACAGATATGAAGCCATATTTTGTTTTATGAATATATTAAAATAAAGAACAAAGAAAACACTTTTTTTGCTTTATTCTATCTTCAAGCATTCTTTTTTTTATCAACACAATGTATGTAAGTTTCACAAAATAATCGATATGATAATAATCTATGTGATAATAATAATCGATAAAATAATCGATTTATTCAATATGTTTGAATAAATCTGTTTAATGACAGCTACAATTTAAATGTTTATATTTTAAAAAGAATAATAACCTAATTGTTTAATTAAAAATTGTATTATTATAATGCTATTGTAAAAACTTCCTTTAGTGTAATTTAACCCTAAAAAGGCATCAGGAAATTAATTTATTGCTATTCTCCATCACAAATACAATTTCATGACTTTTATTTTTGATTTTGCACCCCCCAGGATACGTCGCCCCTTTGGGTGTATAAATTAATTGAAAACCGAATGCTTGTTTGGCAATGCGTGTCACAACATTTTAGCCATATTTTTAAACTTTAGTGGTAGAAGTGATAATTCTACCAAATGTGTAACGGAGTCGGCTTTGCAACCTTGGCTAAATTATACCTGAGACTAGATAATGATCTGAGATGCAATAAGTATAATACCTATTTATCAATATATTAGCCTATTGTATCACATTTAATACGCACATTTCTAGGGCCATTAAATGATCAATACAACCAAAAAAACTTGACGTTTGGTTTGAAAGGACCATCTGTCAACAAGTTCTCACATTTTTGCATAGAGGCCAATCAGCTTGTGTCGTGTAGGAAACTATGTGATTGATTACAGATCAGATGTCAAGCCTGTGTCATCTAGAGTTTCATGACCAAAACAAACACAAATCATCTTCATGATATTAAAATAGATTATAATCGTGCACAGCAGTTTTTGACCAGGTTTGATGAGATTAAAATGACAATTAAACTCATCAGTGATCTTGACTTTGAGCTTCACTTTTCATTTCACATTTGTCTCTCATCTGAAATCTCACTTGATTTAATGTTTCTTTTAGACCTGATGGACGTGAACAAGAAAGGAAAAAAAGAAGGCATAAAATCTGTCACATGTAAATCAAGGCTGAAGATTCACATGAGAGTTCACACTGGGAAGAAGCGGCTCAGGCTTTTGAGAAAAAAAAAACAAATTTCACACTGAAAAGAAAATACAGGGGCCATAACACTTTTATTAGAGACATGAATCTGATGTTCATTTTTAACTCGTTTACTTATTTCTCGTTTACCAATTACTTGTTTGTATTTGCTTGTAATTATTGAATAAACTCATTACTCCTTTTATCAACAACTCATTGTTATTGTCTATTTTTATGGCTAAATTATCTACCGTTTAACCCTTGATATCCAGCTCCACATATATTGTACATTACAAAAAGTTTGAAATGTAGATTTTAAATGCAATGAATTATCACTGATGCATATGATGAACATGATGAATAACCAACTCAACATCTTAATTTGTCAATAAGCATCGCAACAAACTGAAAATAAATTAAATGATGGGCAGAAAAAGAAATAATAATTAATAAGGGTGATTTACAGGTTCTCGGCTGGACCAAAGATTTTATGTGTGATCAATAACCAAGGAAACACTCAAGTACCCAAAATTAGTCAGATACAAATGTTACAATTTTATCTTTGTACAATCATAGTATTAATACTGCAGAGTGATGCAATCATGACAGGTAGGCTACAATTCAACTGACCATGAATTTGAAATGAATGATAATCAGCAATAAGTTAGCTTAGAGAAGAATAAGACGTCAACCAACATGATAATATATTCAGCAGAGGATTTCAAAGGTTGTTAATAAATCAGTTAATGTGATCACCTAACATGCATAATTGCACAGCAGACCTCAAAGCCATATAAATATACATCAATATTAGGAAGGATGGTTGGAAAACAAGCATGAAGAAGTAGAAACTGTGAACCACTAATGCACTAATGCAGTGGTTCTCAATCCTGGTCCTGGACCCACAGCTCTGCACATTTTATATGTCTCCTTTACCTGACACACCCAGTTCAGCTCAGAGCTCTTTCCTAACAAGATGATGATCTGAATCAGGTGTGTTAAATGAGGGAGACATACAAACTGTGCAGAGCTGTGGGTCCCCAGGACCAGGATTGAGAACCACTGCACTAATGGACTGTTTATGTCATCGTAGAGAAAGAAATCTCACGTAGGGGAGACCGAGGATGGTTGCAACATGTCATTTTTCTCCAACCAGAAACAAGAATGACACACACACTGCACATGCTTAATTGGATGCCCCCCCCCCCCCCTGCAGAGAAAAATCAAGGAGATTCCTGAGCTTCTCCAGGATTTATTGAAGAAAAACTGTTTTTAGAGTATGAAAGTATTTTTTTTCTTGAGCTTTGTTTTTGTTAAACTGTTGTCACTGTTTTTGTGATTCAGCTCAAACTTATATGGTTTAAATTAGTGATATGTTAACTACAAGCTAGTATGATTAGCATGCATCAAGGTCAATTGTTTATAGCTAGCACATGTGGTTTTATCATGGCTGACAGGAACGGGGACAGTTGCAACAGTTGTACAATGCATAAAAACAGACCATATCAGTATTTTTTAACATTTTTTCATAAGTTGTATATATATATATATATATATATATATATATATATATATATATATATATAGCCTAATATAAAATATAGTTTAAAAAAATGTTTTACATGACAATAGTCTAAATAAAAGTTAATTGCCTTACAAATTGTTTCAATCCTCCTATGTCACTAAAAGCCTACTGTATTTTATATCAATTTGAATATTTGACATCTGCACATAAGGCCTACTCCTCTAGACAAATCTATAATAGTCATCTAATCAAAGCTGATGAATAAATAACACTGTAATATTATTATAACTTACATTTTTGATAATAATCATTTTGCTAACACTGACATATTTGTAATATATTGTATTTGTAATGTGTTGCAACCATCCCCAAACAATGTTGCAACTGTCCCCGGGCCCGGGCAACATCTGACTCCTTACATTCAAATGCAAATTGTGAAAAATGTAGATTCTGTAATTATCTTTAAATGGTTTAGACTATTAACATACAGATGTAAGTTTATTCTATAAACAATTGGTTTGTCTAATCCAAACCGTCTCTGAGTAACAGAGCCGAAAGCTAAAAGTGTTGCAACTGTCCCCGGTCTCCCCCTACTGTCAGAAGCTGGAATTTTAAAGTTATTTATTAAAATCATTAATTTTTACAAGGGATTATGAGACAAGAAAACTTGGACACTTGGACCAGGACAAGTTGTCCTCAACCTTTTTGCACCGGACTGGACTGTAATCGGTTGATGTAAATGAACTGAGGAGGGCAGTAATACGTCATTGTAGCGTATAGCGTCTAGTCTGTCGCAAACATCAACAGAAGAAGAAGAGTCTTCTGAGGCGAGGAGAGCAGTTCATGGTATTTCTCATACTACACAAACATCAAAAACACTTTATACTGTTTGATTAAGCGACAGACTCATTTCTGTGTTGTTTTCATCGATCACAGCGATACTTGTGCGTCTTTTCTGGCGTTTTCATACTGAAATAAACATTTAGTGCAGCAGCAGCGAGCATGAGGAGAATATGTTGAGTTCATTCAGACCTGAGAAATTTTGTGGTCGTTTGTTTGGATGTTTGTTGTGAGCAGAGCTACCATTGTCCACAGTTTATGAAATGAACACCCGCCATCCCGTGTGGTAATGTGTGTGTGTATTGCGCAGTGGTGTGCGAACTCGTCTTGAAAAATGCCTTTGCCTGTCTTAGACACAGTTAACCAGTTTAAACATGCTTGTAGAAATATACATTTGATTACATTTTGGAGAACAGACAGAAGAAGATCCGTCGATGTGCATTTGATCGTTGTTTATGTTCAGTGGCGTTCATGAGCACGAGCACATGTGAAGAGTTTTAACTTTTTCTTCTCTTTGTGAATGGTTCCCTTTACATGCATTTGAATGCAAAACACTGCAGCGTAACTTTATTTCCGACATTGTCTAATAATCCAAATGTAGTTGTATAAGTTACTATTATACAAACCAAAGGACAGGCAATGGTTTTTTCTGACTTTTAGGGGAAAACAAACCAATAGCATGGCTTGACTTGTATCTTAAACATGGTGCTGTCATATCCTTCAGGTTTAATATGATGAATTGTCTGCACCCATCCATCTGTACAAAATTTGTGCGCTTCTAATGATTTGTAGTTTTTAATTTAGCTTGCCGTGTAAATTCCGCTAAATGAAACAAACAAAAAGTATGATCTACTATTCACAGCACAGACAGGCTAAACATTATTGAACAATTTTATCTCAATAATGATGCATTGCATGACATCTCAAGCTTAATTAGAAAGCAGGACACTAGCAATCTTAAACGTACAGTTTAAATTATGTAAGCTTCTCACAACTCCAATATTTTACAACCTATCATGATCATCGTGCTATTTTAGATAGATAACAGCTGGGCTGTCTTAGTGTATGTCCGTTATCAACCATCATCATTGGTTATCATCATCATTGGTTATCATGATAGAGATATCATGAGTTACGGATGATGCCATCGAAAGCTAAGTCAGGCTAGTTGTGTGGTGTACCGTACCTGGTGTCTCGATGAGGTATGAGTAAATGTCCGGGTAAGACACCTCTGGCCACTGGGTGGGGTTGTTACACCAGTTTGACGCTGGGAGAATGAAGGGACATGTTTTTAAATTGACCAAATTAAGTTTGTGGATGTATTTTGTATTGAAGTCTGCGGGAAGTCTTGTTTATTTTCCACTAAAAACGGTCGATGACGAAATTGACAGTTAAGTTCCCGGATTTGCTGGTAGTACATATGGTTAAATAAATGTTTATTGATATCTTCCAAAGATTTCTGAATTTAGGCACAGTTTTTTTTTCTCTATATAGTGATATGGCAACTAGTAAATACACTAAGTTTCGTCATGCTAGCATGTGTGGAAATATTTAAAACAAGGGTGTTACAACTAACCCTGCATTAGGTTGTGCCCTGTTCTCCCCTACGTATATTTCTGTAAATGTATAATATTCTGTAAAAAAAAATGTGAGAAAAAACTGGAAGAATTTACATATATTTATATTCTGTTATCCAGTGGTATAAAACCAAACTCAGTAACTGATACATTTTTTATTTAGGCAGATCAGCTCCTCCCACTGTAGTTCATCATCAATGGAGCTCCTCCCATTACAGTTACATCATCAGTGAAGCTCCTCCCACTGCAATTACATCATCAGTGAAGCTCCTCCCATAGCAATTCCCCAATAAATGCTGTAAATTCCCATCAGCTACAAGTGAAGACGAGCATGAAAGCATCAGGAAGAGCTGAAATCTGTAAAGACTGAGTTTATTAAAGAGGACAGTGAGAACACGAGTGATCCAGAACCTGCAGAATGAAACACACTGAAGATCCTGAAGAACAAAGAGGTTGGTGTCTATTCTTCATTCATTCATGTTAGAAACATTCAAGCACTTCATCACTTTTTTTGAAATGGGTACAGAATTGTATTATTATTATTTCGTTTTCAACAAATGGTCAGTAAAGGGAGGTTTGAGAAACTCTCATGATTGTCAAAACATGTCAAATTAAATATTATAGCTGTTTTATTTTACAGTTATATCAAGTTAACCATTTTTGCAGCCATGTTACCAAAATGTTGGACATTTCTCAATATAGTTTGTTTATATATATATATATATATATATATATGTATGTATATATACATACATACATGTATATATTTGGAAATTAAAACAAATATTCTCCTGCAACGTAATCTGTATGAAACTAAAGAGATGTACAGTTTCTCCTGGCTCAGCTAATTATCATTATCGTTAATGTGATAATTGTACAGTGGATACAATTTCTTCAATTTAAAATAATTGTTTTCTATTAGGATATATTTTTAAAATGCCATTTATTTCTGAGATGTAAATCATTACTCCAGTCTTCTGTGTCACATTATCCTTCAGAAATCATAATATGACGATTTTCTGTTCAAGAAACATTTATGATTATCAATGTTGACAACAGTTGTGCAAAAGTTTTCAGGATTCTTTGATGAATAGAAAGTTCAAAACAACAGCATTTATCTGAAATAGAAAGATTATATTATATATGTAACATTATATACTACCGTTCAAAAGTTTTGTTTTGTTTATGTAAATAAATGAATACTTTTATTCAGCGAGGATGCCGTATATTGTTTAAAAGTGACAGTGAAGACATTTATAATGTTACAAAATCTTTCTTTTTACGATAAATTTTGTTCTTTTGAACTTTCCGTTCATCAAACAATCCAGAAAACAAAATGTACACAACTGATTTCCACATTGATATTAATCATAAATGTTTCTTGAGCATCAAATCATCATGATCTCTGAAGGATCATGTGACTCTGAAGACTGGAGTAATGATGCTGAAAATTCAGCTTTGATCAAAGGAATAAATTACACTTTTAAATATATTTAAATAGAAAACGTTTATTTTAAAATGTACAAATATTTTACTATATCACTGCTGTATTTTGGATCAAATAAATGCAGCCTTGGTGAGCAGAAGAGACTTCTTCAAAAACATATTACAGATCTAAAACCTTTGAACGGTAGCGTTGGTCTTTATGTGAAGAAAATGTATCAGATTACTTTTAACTTAAACTTGATTTTGTGAATAAGCTACAAACAATACAATTAAATCATTAAGTCTCCTCACATTCATTCTCTATAGTTCCCTCATTCCTCATTGATAGTCCCAGCGGAGGGTCTTTGTCTCTTCAGGTGTGAATCACAGCATTATTCATGATGTCCACCCCCACGCTTGCATACAGCCATTCTGACATTAACGGCCCTATTTTAAAGATCTAAGTGCATAAACTAAAGCAAAATGTCTTAAAGGCGAGACACGGCAGGCAAAAACATTGTTTTTTTTTCACTGGTCAATTTTGAGATTTTGGGCTATATGTAGGGCTGTGCAATTAATCGAATTTTGATTTCAATTTCGATTTTAGCTCCCAACGATCTCCAAAATAGTACAATCGAGTAAAAACGATTATTTTGTCATGTTATTTTGTCTTGTGTTCTGAATGACTCGCGCACGCGCACATCCGTCCCTCCCGAAGTCATAAACTCTCTCAGCCTATACAGGCATAAACTGCAAGCACAATAAACTTCACAATAACAATTGGCTAATTTAATATAGACTGGAGTGAGACCATAGACGTCTCTCGAGCTGTAGCGATCTCTTTAAAATTTAAAATTTCATTCATTTCTGCTCGATCACTGTAGCGCCTCAGTTAAAGCGAAAGGCAGCGAGCGCACATGACCTGATCATCTGTTCCGCTTTACAGAACGAAACAAATCGAGAATGAACACAGGGAGCGACATTAAAACGTGTCTGTTTGTCCGGGAAAAGGGGATTTTTAAGTTTCAAGTGAAAGAGCGTTTTACTTGCCCGACCGATCGAAACGTGAGATGGTTTTGATCTTATACAGTCCGTGTAAACTGAGATCGGTAATAGTTTCTGGAAGCTGCGCTGCCTTTGTGAGAGAGACATTAGTGGACAAATCAAAACAAATGAGCCTAACAGCTCACACAAAAACTCACAGAAAAAACATACTGAGGTAGAAATGTTGAGTTCTTTTTATTTATAATAAGCTATATGATATAGTTAAGTAACATAACACGATTAAGGGCTGTTCTATAATATCACGATTGCAAATGTTACACTGAATTTATAGTTTTATAAACAAGTAGCCTAGTTTATATGTGGTAACTTACATTTTAGATGCAATATTGACTGGTTTTGTTCCATTTCACCGACGAAAATAGTTACAAAAGAAAAGCATCACTAAGCGCTGTGTTTTGTTACTGTAGGATTCATTATTTTGAACAAATCGTTTTAATGAATGACTCAATGATTCATTTATTAAGACGGTCACTTGTCGCCACCTATTGATTTATTGTTTAAAGGCAAAGGCATGATTTATTTTTTTTTATTTTTTATTATTTCTTTAAACATTAATCTCATAATATTTACACAGTTGTAATTTTGCAGTGTAAATTAATTGAATGGATAACAGCCCTTTTTATTAAAACTGAATTTGATCAAATGTAAGAATTTGACATAAAACATATATTTAGTAAGGTTTAATAAATTGTCCTTTATAAAGGCAAATAACGCCCTGGTGACCCCCTACAACAAATTACTTTGTAAACATGTCACCTTTTTCACCACTTGTGAGTTTGCAAGTCTGTTTAATATTTCAAAAAGTACAATAAATGTGCAAATTTAGATTTTTTTAAGAGTTGTTGAAAGGTGTCTTTTAATAAATGCAACATGTTCCCAAAGTCATGTGAAATAATCGTGTGAAATAATCGTGATTTCAATACTGACCAAAATAATCGTGATTATGATTTTTTCCATAATCGAGCAGCCCTAGCTATTTGTCTTTAATAACATGTCTTCTTTCAGACTTGTGCTGAAAAAAAGTCCAAAATACACATTTAGGTCTTTATTTTACTACACTTTGTCTGTTTGCGTGTGTAGATTTTGCATAAATTCAACAAAAGCTGGCGTTCTAAATCATCCCGCTGCTCCGTGATCGCTGTCTGCACCCTGTCATCACACACACCGTTAGAAAGCTCTCTCTCTCCTTTGCAATGCTATCAGATCCAAATATGGTCATTTCCTGTTTATCAGAAACCAATCATGAAAGTAAAACGGGCAATTTAACTCGAAATGCGCAATCTCATTGGCTGGTGCCAATTTCTGACAACGTGATTCGTTCAGAATCGTCACGTGACACGCTCTGACATTATATACATACATCACATATATACTATACACACTATTACAAAACAATTACATTACACAACACATTTCAGTTTTTGTATAATATAATTACTATATAATACTAAACAAATCTGTAATTGTGGGATCCTAAAGTGGTTGTGAGTCCCTCAGGCAGAAACATATTCACCTGTGTGATGGACTATTGATGTGTGGTTTTGATGTTTTGAGTTTTGTTTTGGATGTTATGATCAGTGATGGATAGAGCAATGATGAGCTTTGGATGTTAAACAGTGTGACACATTGATTTTACATGGACCTAAAGCATATTTTGTCTGTAATTCATTGATTTCAATAGAAAATTAGTGGAATTTTACCATAAAAATCTTTAAAGGGCGTTTTCTCAAAATTAGTTTTTTTCACACTCCTAGTGATGATTTTCCACTTCTGTAGCACCTGCATACACCAAACTTTACAGTCCTATTCCTAACTATATTGTGAAGGTTTGTACTGAGGGATTTGTTGATGTATCATTCTTGTCGGTGGGGCAGCATTGTTGTTCAAACGCGCGGTCAGACGCAAACGCGGGAAGCGTGCCGGCGCGCTGGTTAAACTCCGCGAGCGCGGCATCCGCACTGCACTCCCCAGTATTCATCTTGCGAACCTCCGATCCCTTCCTAACAAAACGGACGAACTTCTCCTCACAAGCACTAACAAGGATTTTTTAAACTCTGCTGCTCTGTGCTTCACTGAAACCTGGCTGAGTGAAGCCATACCGGACAACGCAATACATCTGCCGGGCTTCCAGCTGTTCCGAGCGGATCGCATCGCGGAGCTAACGGGGAAAACAAGAGGTGGTGGATTGTGTTTCTACATTAACGAAAGTTGGTGTTCAGATGTAACAACATTGAAGAAGATGTGCTCTCCTAATTTAGAGGCACATTTCATAAACTGTAAACCTTTCTACTCGCCTCGGGAGTTTTCCTCTTTCATTCTCGTGAATGTTTACATCCCTCCAGACGCGTGCGTGAGCGCGGCGCTACAACAGCTGGCTGAACAAATAGCTGAAACAGAACAAAGGTATCCTGACTCTCTTTTAATCATTCTTGGGGATTTTAACAAAGCAAATCTTTCCCGTGAACTACCAAAATACAGACAGCACGTTACATGTCCCACCAGAGACAGTAATATACTGGACCACTGTTACACCACAATAAAAAATGCGTATCACTCCGTTTCACGGGCAGCTTTGGGGCTCTCTGATCACTGTTTGGTTCATCTCATACCGACCTACAGGCCGAAACTGAAATCAGCTAAACCTGTAATAAGGACTGTTAAAAGATGGACTAATGAAGCAGAGCAGAATCTACAGGCCTGCTTTGATTGCACTGATTGGACTGTTTTTGAAGCTGCTACCAACGATCTGGATGAGCTCACAGATACTGTAACATCATATATAAGTTTCTGTGAGGATACATGCATTCCTACCAGGACATTCTTATCATTCACTAATGATAAACCATGGTTTACTGGGAAACTCAAACACCTTCGTCATGCCAAAGAGGATGCCTACAGAAGTGGGGATAAAATCTTGTATAACCAGGCCAGAAACAGACTGACAAAGGAGATCAGAGTTGCTAAAAGAAGCTACTCTGAAAAACTGAAAAACCAGTTTTCATCCAACGACCCATCATCAATCTGGAATGGCCTGAGGAACATCACCAACTACAAGTCACCATCCCCCCGATCTGTGGACAATCAACACCTGGCTGACGATTTAAATTCATTTTATTGCAGGTTTGAAAAGCCCTCATTCGTTAAGAAACTTGACGCTAAGCCCTCAGTGCCGAGCCGAGCAGTTCCCACGTGACTTTTATGCAGTGTTTCCCACACATAGACTAATTCGTGGCGGTGCGCCACAGAATCAACACCGGCCGCCACATTTTGCGTTTCGTTATTCATTTTTTAACGCTATTTAAATGCGGCGTATTCTTTCAGTTGCATTTCCTTTCCCTGCTCTCCCTCCGTCTTTCGACAGTACGAGAGAGAGACCGAGTGTGTCCGAGGGACCGCTCGACACTGCGAAAGAGAGACCGAGTGTGTTTTTTGAGAGCGCGCGACAGTGCGAGAGAGAGACCGAGTGTGTTTTTTGAGAGCGCTCGACAGTGCGAGAGAGACACCGAGTGTGTCCGAGAGCGTGCTAGACAGTGCGAAAGAGAGACTGAGGGTTGTCCGAGAGCGCGCTCGACAGCGCGAGAGACCGAGTGTGTCCAAGAGCGTGCTAGACAGTGCGAGAGAGAGACCGAGTGTGTCCGAGAGCGCGCTAGACAGTGCGAGAGAGAGACCGAGTGTGTCCGAGAGCGTGCTAGACAGTGCGAAAGAGAGACCGAGTGTGTCCAAGAGCGCGCTCGACAGCGCGAGAGACCGAGTGTGTCCAAGAGCGTGCTAGACAGTGCGAGAGAGAGACCGAGTGTGTACGAGAGCACGCTCGACAGTGCGAGAGATAGAAAGAGTGTGTATGAGAGCTTGCTCGACAGTGCGAGAGATAGACCGAGTGTGACTTTTATTTAAACTTATTTAAACTAATATAATTCATTTCCCTGGACATAACCATTAATATTTTGTTTTTACCTGAAGTACTTCGAGTGCAGTGTTTGCATCATGCAGTATTTGTCCTGAAAAATAGGAAGCTAAATTTGATGTTTGTTACATCAATAAATTTAATGTCATTTCTGTTTTATTTGTGTACATTTTAATCATTAACATTAAAAGCACACTCTTTTTACGACTAAAATAACAGTAAAGGGTAAAAAAAAAAACTGAATTCCCAAAAATTAAAACGGAAAAAAAGGAATTTGCAAAAATTAAAATGGAAAAAGCAGAATTTGGGAAAAAATAAAACAGAATGTGGAAAAAAATAAAACGGATTTCATAGGGCCCTAATATTGCTAGTTGCTTAGTATCCATCCTTCTCGCTTCACTGCTGCGTTCCAGGCGCATTTTTTGGAAATCTAAATGCTTTGATTTCTAAGAGCAAGTTAGTTCGGGGCCTGAGAGAACATCCAACCACCAAACAACATGCTCCTAATTTTAATTTTGACATGTTTTATTTGCATAAATAAGAAAATGATCACACAATTTCCATAAATAAAGTGCCTCCCGGCGTTGTTTCGAATGTGCGCGCTAACTAACCGGAAACGTATGAGGACCAAACACATCACTTACATCTACAAATAGCAGTTGAAATGGTCTATAATAATAATTGAAAGATCAATATACCTCATTCATGCAATTAATTTATGAAAACACACCAGAATTGTTCATATTTATAGCAGTTTTACTAGTACTTTCTGCTATTACATCAGGGCTCACTTTCATATTTCTCTCTTTGAATTATTTTGATGTACTGAAAATGAAATTAAACCTTTTTCTTTAATTTCAGACCTAATGGAAGTGAAGGAGGAGAGTGAAGAACTGAGAGAAGTGAAGGAGGAGAGTGAAGAACTGAGTAAAGTGAAGGAGCAGAGTGAAGAACTGAATGAAGTGAAGGAGGAGAGTGAAGAACTGAGAGAAGTGAACGAGGAGAGTAAAGAACTGAAAGAAGTGAACGAGGAGAGTGAAGAACTGAGTGAAGTGGAGGAGAAACATGTCAAGCCTGGAGAAAAACCTTTGAGTCATTTAAAGACAACAAATATATTTTTAAAGAAAGGAAGAGACAAGAAATCTTTCACCTGCACTCAGTGTGGAAAGAGTTACACAGCCAAACAGAATCTTAAGAGTCACATGACAGTTCACACTGGAGAGAAGCCGTTCTCATGTGATCAGTGTGGGAAGAGTTACACAGCCAAACAGAATCTTAAGAGTCACATGAGAGTTCACACTGGAGAGAAGCCGTTCTCATGTGATCAGTGTGGGAAGAGATTCATGCAAAAACTTTATCTGAACAAACACAAGAGGATCCACACTGGAGAGAAACCATACACATGTGATCAGTGTGGGAAGAGTTTCATACTAAAATTACATCTGCACGAACACAAGAGGATCCACACTGGAGAGAAACCATACACATGTGTTCAGTGTGGGAAGAGATTCAGGCAATCAGGATCCCTAAATAGACACATGAGAATCCACACTGGAGAAAAGCCACATATGTGTGTTCAGTGTGGAACTAGTTTCAGACACAAACATAATCTTCGTGATCACATGAGAATTCATAACGGAGAAAAGCCGTTTACGTGTGATCAATGTGGCAAAACATTTGATGGATCAACAAGCCTGAAGAAGCACCTGACAGTTCATACGAAGGAGAAGCCGCATTCATGTACTGTGTGTGGAAAGAGTTTTTCACTGCTGCCATATTTATATGCACATCAGAAAATACATACTGGTGTGAGAGAGTATATGTGCTTCGAGTGTAAGAAGACTTTCTTTTCAGCGTGCCGTTTAAAACAACACCAGAGAATACACACTGGAGAAAAACCTTACAAGTGTTCACACTGTGACAAGAGATTCAGTCAGTCAGCAAATCTGAAAACGCATGAGAGGATCCACTCTGGAGAGAAGTCGCACTCATGTGATCAGTGTGGAAAGAGTTTCAGACTCAAACAATCTCTTAGGCATCACATGAGAGTTCACAATAGGAAGAGGCGGGAGTCAGGTGTGAATCACAGCATTATTCATGATGATTAATTTACTTAAGACCAGGTTTATGTTGGTCAATGGCTCAGTCTATTTCAGTTTGCTCAGAATAGCAACACGCCAACAATGCGCCTGAAAACACCTCGTTTTCAGATCAACACACCCATGGGCGAACAAATGGGTGAAAATGCATTTGTTATTTAAACAATGTGGAGCAGGACATGAAAATGATAAATGCGTTGAGCTGAAACTAGCAAAAAACACTTATCCAAAATGGCTGAAGAAGGTTTGATTTAACCTAAAAGGTTTGATTGAAAGGAATAAAAGGTTTGATTGAGCTGCGCCCTCTAATGTACAAACGTGAATTAGAGGATGAATGTGCGGATGGGCTATTATTTCATCTGCAACCGCATCACAAAACTCATCATCCTTCCGCCATCCATCCGCACCAACATTTTTTGACCAATTTTCAAAGCCAATTTTACTATTATGACCCATTGGCTATGTTGTATGTATCCCCAGAATATCAGCAGTGAACTCCGTGTCCGTTGGCGCATCGGGACAAAAATAAATAAATAGTCTAAATAAAACGCACATCGGCAAACCTGACCTTATCTGATTAGGTTACTGTAACAATGTTCAGGGAAGAAGGAGGCGGGAACCGGCGAACAATCAAAATAAACTTTATTTAAAATAAAACAAACTAACTAAAATACCGCCAGCAGCCCCTCGCGGACGACTGCTGGCTACCGAAAATAAACATAACGGCCAGCAGCCCCTCGCGGACGACTGCTGGCTAAAATAAAACACAAAAACCAAAACTCAACTAAAACACAGGCCTGTTCCTCTCTCGATCATCAACGTCGTCGCTCCCCCTTTATGCTTCCGCTCCTCCGTGAGAGATGCGAGACCGGTGTGCTTCACAGGTGCTGCTCATTAGCAATCGCACCACCGGCCTCGCGCCGTTCTCTCACGTCCCTCGGCCGTCCTGTTCGCCACATACCCCCATCGCCCCTCACAGGCCGGGGGGTACCCACGAGCCTGTGCCTACTCCCCCCCCGGCGGCGGCGATCCCTGGGGGTTATGGACCCGGGAAGAGGGAGGAACGCGCTGTCAGAGAGTCCTCGCCGCTGTGGGGAATCCGCGGTGCCATCGAGCATGGTGCGCGAGTCGCCGCCGCTCGCCGAGGGAAACGGAGACGGAAGCATGAGGAGCGACAGATCGAGAGAGGGGAGAGAGGAAAAAAAAAATTTGGTCCGGTTCCCACAACGCGCTGCCATCTGGTCCCCCACCAGCTGGGCGATCTCCTCCACGGTGCCTGGTGGTGACGCTGGGTAGCCCTCGGTGGACGGCTCGACGCTCCTCCGCCGCCCGGTGGACGGCGACGGCTCCTTGGGCTCTAGGGCAGCCGGCAGGAGTCCCCCGCTCCCTGCTCCTCCCCTTCACTGGTGGACGGCAGCAGGCTCCGGCCTACGGCAAGCGGCGGCGACTCCTCCGCTCCCTCCCGGACGGCAGCCGCCCCTCCAACTCCCAGGCGGCCGGCAGCGAGCTCGACCGTCCCCCCGACAACTCACTCCAGCGCACCGCCTCGAGCGTCCATGGCCGCGAGTCCCCCGCTCCCTGCTCCTCCCCTACCCGGCGGATGGCAGCAGGCTCCGGCCCACGGCGAGCGACGGCGACTCGCGCACCATGCTCGATGGCACCGCGGATTCCCCACAGCGGCGAGGACTCTCTGACAGCGCGTTCCTCCCTCTTCCCGGGTTTCGGCACCAGTGTAACAATGTTCAGGGAAGAAGGAGGCGGGAACCGGCGAACAATCAAAATAAACTTTATTTAAAATAAAACAAACAAACTAAAATACCGCCAACAGCCCCTCGCGGACGACTGCTGGCTACCGAAAATAAACATAACGGCCAGCAGCCCTTCGCGGACGACTGCTGGTTAAAATAAAACACAAAAACCAAAACTCAACTAAAACACAGGCCTGTTCCTCTCTCGATCATCAACGTCGTCGCACCCCCTTTATGCTTCCGCTCCTCCGTGAGAGATGCGAGACCGGTGTGCTTCACAGGTGCTGCTCATTAGCAATCGCACCACCGGCCTCGCGCCGTTCTCTCACGTCCCTCGGCCGTCCTGTTCGCCACAGTTACTGTACAATTTTATCATTGTAATAAACGCAATTTTTTATAGACCAAACAAAACAGACTCCGCAAAATACTGTTATCGAAAAAATCCTAACAAATATTGATATATTTATATTTTTTGTCAACAGTGCACACCCCTAAGCAGTATTGTCATTAATCAAATATATTGAATAGTTCTCAGTTCAGAAACGTGATTTGTGCCTATAATACCTTGAAATAATAATTGAAAGATCAATGTACCTTATTCATGCATTTAATTTATGAAAACCCACCAGAACTATGATGATATTTTATAGCAGTTGTCTACTAGTACTTTCTGCTGTTACATCAGGGCTCACTTTCATACTTCTCTCTTTAAATTATTTTGATGTACTGCAAATGAAATTAAACCTTTTTCTTTAATTTCAGACCTAATGGAAGTGAAGGACAGTGAAGAACTGAGTGAAGTGGAGGAGGAACGTCTTGTCAAACCTGGAGAAAAACCTTTGAGTCGCTCAAAGACTAAAACGACACTTTTAAAGAAAGGAAGAGCCAAGAAATCTTTCACCTGCACTCAGTGTGGAAAGAGTTACACAGCCAAACATAATCTTAAGAGTCACATGAAAGTTCATACTGGAGAGAAACCATACACATGTGATCAGTGTGGGAAGAGTTTCAGGCAATCAGCATCCCTAAATAGACACATGAGAATCCACACTGGAGAAAAGCCACATATGTGTGTTCAGTGTGGGAACTGTTTCTCATACAAACATAATCTTCACACTGGAGAAAAACCTTACAAGTGTTCACACTTTGACAAGAGATTCAGTCAGTCATCATCTCTGAAAACACATGAGAGGATCCACACTGGAGAGAAGCCGCACTCATGTGATCAGTTTGGATCTAGTTTCAGACTCAAACCAACTCTTAGGCATCACACGAGAGTTCACAATGGGAAGAGGCGGGAGTCAGGTGTGAATCACAGCATTATTCATGATGTTTCATTTACTTTAGACCAGGTTTATGTTGATCAATGCCTCAAGTCTATTTCAATTTGCTCAGAATAGCAACACACCAACAATGCGCCTGAAAACACCTCGTTTTTTCAGATCAACACAGCCATGGGTGAACAAATGGGTGAAAATGCATTTGCTATTTAAACAACGTGGACGTGAAAATAATAAATGCGTTGAGCTGAAACTAGCCAAAAACACTATTGTCCAAAATGGCTGCAGAGCTGAAAGGTTTGATTGAGCTGCGCCCTCTACTGTACAAACGTGAATTAGAGGATGAATGCGGGTGGGCCATTATTTCATCCGCAACCGCATCACGAAACTCATCATCCTTCCGCCATCCATCCGCACCAACGTTTTTTGACCAATTTTCAAAGCCGCAACCGCCCGCCATCCGCTGATTGTTTTAAGGTATATAGGCGATGCAAGACGTCGTCTGCTCTAGAAAGGATACTGATTCAATGCAGCAAAGATATTTAAAGGCTAAAGTCCCTACTAGTATAGCCTATTGACTATGTTGTACGTATCCCCAGAATATCAGCAGTGAACTCTGTCTCCGTCTGCGCACAGGGACAAAAATAAATAAATAGTCTAAATAAAACGCACATCGGCAAACCTGACCTTACCTGATTAGGTTACTGTACAGTTTTATCATTGTAATAAAAAACGCAATCTGGCACATAATTTCAACATGCTGCTTTTTAGCCTAATAGTAATTAATACCTATTGCACTTTATTTTTTTTGCAAAAAGAAAGAAAACTTGAATAAAATAATTCATTCACATTATAGGTTAATTAACTCTACGCACTGTCATGTCAGGGTGACGACTAGGACGAGCCTGTTCTGAAGACTCCCGTTAATTTTGACTGCATGGGAAGAGAGCAATGCAATTCAATTAATTTATGCAATAAATGAGCTGTAGTCAGGCATTGTCAGAAATGCAATTCAAGTTGACAATGCAATTCATTTTATACCAGAAGGCCTAACAATCATTTGATTGGTTCAACCGCCACCCGCCCGAATTTAATGAAAATATTATTTTTCATCACGTCTTGCGCCAAATCCGCGATTTATCCGCGGAGTTCGCGGATGTAACCGCCAACCACGCATCTCTAACGTGAATGTGCATTTCCTTTAGCCTGAGGCTTATTTCAATTTTGGTTTGAAAGGGTCTTTACAATTTCCAAAAATGTAACTTTTTTTGTTATTAAAAACGAGCAAGCCCAGGTGGGAAAAAGTAATGCAAAAGTAACAATGCATTACTTTTCTTAAAAAGTAACTAAGTAACACAATTAGTTACTTTTTTTAAGGGAGCAACACAACATTGTAATGCGTTTTTTTTCAAAGTAACTTTCCCTAACACTATATGGCCTTATTTCAGTGACTTAAAATTTTTGTTTGTTCAAAAACCACGCATAAACATTATTTTCTCAAAACTGCAAAGTTGTATGTACATGTTGCTCACATATTAATGTAGCCCTGTTTGTGTTGAATACAGTGTAATCAGACTTTAGCTATTAAGATGTTTTTAAGGAACTGAAAAAAGCACAAATGTCAGGGCATGACAGAACTTCTTTAGGCCCCAAAATACCCTTAGAGCCCAGAGGATTAAACAGATTAGTAACGAATTCCATTGAGAAGTAACAAATTACAAATAGTCACGTTACTGTAATTAAGTAGTTTCTTTCAGAAATTTGTACTTTTTTGAGTAGTTTTACTTGAGTACATTTTAAGTGATGTACCAGTTCTTTTACTCCGCTATTTTCCTTCGGTTTGTGGTCATTACTCGTTACATGCTTGTCTAATTTTATTTCTATCCATCAACGTGATTGGATCGAGTAATCGTTCTCGTGACTGTCATCAAATCAAATTCTGCATAGAAAACTTTAACCACTAGCCTATCAGCTGTACTCGTGGCTGCTGTGGAACTGCATTCTTCAAGCATTGGTTCAATCAAAATATCAGCATCTCCGCTAATATGATTAGGTACATTTCACAATTCTGCTTACTATGATATATATATAGGCTGGCCAATCTACAGGGCCTAACATTTTGTGTGAGGTTGGGGTATTGCATACTGTGTTGTTAACTCCCTCAAGTGGCAAGTTCATAATGCAGTAAATTCCCGCTCCCATTTACTTTACATTTAGAGACGTGCACTGACGCGACTCTCCATCGCGCTCGTCATGCAGCCAGATTCAGTATGCAGAGCACCTTATGAACCTTGGCGTTAACTTGAACTGCAATACTGAAAGTGCGTGACTACAGCTCGTTAATAAAAGTTTTTTGATTGATCCATTTCATACAATCCGCCTTCATTTAGCAAGTGCACTTGCGCAAAAACATTTTTCAAGTTCAACTTTTTTTTGTGGATGCTACTTATAAAACAGCTTCGTCGAGACTACAAAGAGATATGCATTTGTTTGTGTGTGTGTGTGTGTCTGTGTGTGTGTGTGTGTGTGTGTGTGTGTGTGTGTGTGTGTGTGTGTGTGTGTGTGTGTGTGTGTGTTTGTTTCTTTTATAAGTTTCCCCAGATAAAACTTCCCTATTTAATGCACAATTTTCCTTACAAGTTATATTATCAGCATTACAATGTGAGTAAATGTAGCTGTATAAAATGTAAGTGATGATACCCCTCTTCTAGACAATGTGCATTTAAATTGTAACATTTAATGGCATGGAATTACAGTGTAATTAGTGTTAGCTCACTATAGGCTTTTGCAGTGCATTAGGTAAGGTAAACTGATAATATTTGTGATTGTAATTTATTTATCAAAACAAAAAAACTGGTACCGTTTTGGAGAGAAATTAGGTATTTTTATGGATGATAGCTATTCTTCAATCTTTCTGACAAAAAAAAAAGATAATGTCAATTACAGTATGTGCAATGTTTTTTTATTTAATAATTGGAGTGCACAGTATTTATTATGGGGGGTAGAATCCGCAGCTCAGTACTCACTATCCACTACTCATGACTAGTTTACCATTTACCATGACTACTTTTAAATAAGCAACTTTTTTACTCAAGTAGTTTTTTGGACAAGTACTTTTTACTCTACTCACACTACATTCTTTGGAATGTAATGGTACTTTTACTTGAGTATGTTTTGTCAGTACTCTTTCCACCACTGATAATAACATTGGTAACAAGGTCAGCTTTCTGACCACATAGGCGTGCGACCTATGTCAGAGGTCGCACGCCTCTGGAGCAACTAGGGGTTAAGTGTCTTGCTCAGGGACACATTGGTGTCTCACAGTGAATTCGAACCCGGGTCTCTCACACCAAAGGCATGTGTCTTATCCACTGCGCCATCACCACCCCACAAATATCGAGATACATTTTTTTTGTCAATATTGCACACCCCTAGGCAATATTGTATAAATGTTAATATTGCATTAGATAATTGTCATTAATCAAATATATGGAATTAATGAATTCAAAAATATTTTGAAGTTCTCACTTCAAAAACGTGATTTGTGCCTATAATGCCTTGAAAATAATAATTGAAAGATCAATGTACCTCATTCATGCAATTAATTTATGAAAACACCAGTTGTGAAATTTTATAGCAGTTGTCTATCAGTACTTGCTATTACATCAGGACTCACTTTCATACTTCTCTCTCCGAATTATTTCGCTGAAAATTAAATTAAACCTTTTTCTTTCATTTCAGACCCAATGGAAGTGGAGGAGGAGAGTGAAGAACTGAGAGAAGTGAAGGAGAAACATCATGTCAAACCTGGAGAAAAACCTTTGAGTCGCTCAAGAACTAAAAATACATTTTTAAAGAAAAGAAGAGGCAAGAAATCTTTCACCTGCACTCAGTGTGGAAAGAGTTTCACAAGCAAACGAAGTATTGATGTTCACATGAGAATCCACAGCAGAGAGAATTCGTACACATGTGATCAAAGCGGCAAAACATTTATTGTGGCGTCGAGCCTGAAGAAACACCTGACAGCTCATACGAAGGAGAAGCCGCATTCATGTTCTGTGTGTGGAAAGAGTTTTTCACTGCTGCAATATTTACATGCACATCAGAAAATTCATACTGGTGTGAGAGAGTACATGTGCTTTGAGTGTGGGAAGACTTTCATTTCAGCGTGCCGTTTAAAACAACACCAGAGAATACACACTGGAGAAAAACCTTACAAGTGTTCACACTGTGACAAGAGATTCAGTCAGTCAGCAAATCGTAAAACACATGAGAGGATCCACACTGGAGAGAAGCCGCACTCATGTGATCAGTGTGGAAAGAGTTTCACGCGATCAGTAAACCTTGCTGCTCACATGAGGATCCACACAGGAGAAAAGCCCCACACGTGTTCACGGCAGAGCTAGTTTCAGACACAAATCAACTCTTAAGCGTCAAATGAGCGTTCACACTGGGAAGAAGCGTGTCAGGCTTTATCTCTGAAATCACATCAGCTTCTCATTCTGAAGAAAGACGATTTAACTGATCAGTGCGGTAAACAGTTTCATTGGGCTTCAGTCCTGAAGAAACACCTGAATATTCACACAAAGGAGAAGATTCATTAGTAATATTACAGCAGAAAAGACACGGCGGTGTCTGTTGGAAGTCCTTTACTACTGAAGATGAACTGAAAGAGTGCCAGAAAATTCACACTGAAAAAGAGGCCATAACACTTTTAATAGAGACGTGAATTTGATATTAATTTTTAACTCGTTCTTCATTGTTCTTCATCAGAATATCTAGTTCCTCTTCCACTTCTTTTCCATGCAAATGCAAGATATACTTTCATGTATCTTTGAAACTGGACACTTTTCTTCTCTTCTTCTCTTTAGATGGTTTGGCTTCTTATAAGTAAAAAGAGAGATCTGTCTCATTCGCTTTCACTTTTACTTAATGTTTGTATTTGCTTCATGTAATTATTGATTAAACTCTTTACTCATTTTATCAAAAATGTATTGTCCATTTTTATTTTCTGCTGATTCTGCTTGGATCAAAAATAATTGTATTTCTAAAAGCCATGAAGCATTGTTTGCTTATTGCGCTTTCCATGTTTTAATTTTCTCAATAGAACTTTTAAATACCTAATAAATATTATTTCACTGCACACACATGACTGACATTGAATGAGATTGCTAATCCAAACTCGAAAAATTAGAATATCGTGCAAAAGTTCATGTATTTCAGTAAATCAAATTAAAAAGTGAAACTAATATATTTAGTATATATAACTATATACATATGGATGATTATACTTTTCAGAGGGCCGACAT
The DNA here is from genome assembly GCF_051911475.1 of Siphateles boraxobius. Lineage (NCBI taxonomy): Eukaryota > Metazoa > Chordata > Actinopteri > Cypriniformes > Leuciscidae > Siphateles > Siphateles boraxobius. The sequence continues at coordinate 97,436 of NW_027509130.1, forward strand.
ATTTCTGCATTTAAAATCTTTTTTTGTTATTGACTTCATGTAATATTCTAATTTTTTGAGATTTTGAATTTGGGGTTTTCATAAGCTGTAAGCCATAATCATCAAAATTATAACTTTTGCAGGATATTCTAATTTTTCGAGTTTCACCTGTAATTTGACAGCGCTTCTGACTTTTTTGACAGGTGGCGCTGAGAACACCAGCGCTTGAGAAGAGAAGAGCATGGCAGCGCCTGATCACACAGCGCTCACTCACATTCTCCATCTTCATTAGTTTACGATCTCTGTCAGTCATATCTGAAATAGCCTACCAATACTTTGTTAGACAGAACTGGTAAACAAAGAAAGTAAATGGTATGCTAAAAAGTAAAGCGTTGCTTTTATATTATTTGTAACCAGTGTTGTGCAAGTTACTTCCAAACTGTAATACATTATATATTACTTGTTACTGGTATTTAAAAGTAATTCATTACCTTACAATATTACTGTCTCAGAATTGTAATGCGTTACATTACTCCTGTATTACTTTTGAGTTACTTTCACCAAAATAACTATACAGAAGTAGAACTTAACATTCTAAAATGACTAGGGCTGTAACGATATGCGATATGAAACCGAAATCGCGACACTCAGATCCACGAACCTGCAGAATGGCGACACACCCCTTCCAACTCCCAGAGTTATCCATACCGTCCAGATCCAATGCTACCACATCTTTAAATTACTATTAGCCTAGTATTATTTTAAGTTAACTTAACATTATAAAATATGTAGACCTACACCACAAAACTAGTTGAGGATAAATTATTTAAAATTTGGGAATTCCAGCGTTATGGACATGACATTTGCAGACTTGCAGTCAAAACTTATATATAAATTCTCAGAAAATGCATTAATACCAACATATCGAAACGTCTGTTTATCCATAGGCTCCTCCCAGAAAGGAGTCCAGACATTAGAAAAAATATCAGTCTACACATGCGTTTTATATTTAATATTAGGGAAATCGACAGTCATGTTTGACAAAAAAAAATCTTTAACTTTTAGGAGGCAACGATTTTTTTTGTTGTAATTCTGTGAATTACACTGCGCAAATCTAATGAAGAAGGGTTGGCTCTCCACAGAACATAAAATATTCATTTTATTTTATTTTTCGTGTTCGCATTTATGAGTAAAAAACAATGTTACAGACGTGACAGTTCTCCGTTACGGACGCGACCGCTATGAAGCGGCACTAAAAGACTGCTTTAAAACTTTCAATGACACCTTACAGAAGACACGAAGCCTTTCTTTAAAGTGAATTTCGTTTTGTATTAATTGTACGGACCTGAAAAATATATCGAAATGTCTACTTGTAAACAGAACAATTCAAAACGAAAGAAAACAGACTGCTCTGCTTATGAAATGAAATGTGCATTTCTCTCTGGTGCATCACTAGCCTACTGCGAAGATCGCGAGTCAGCATCGTCAACTTCATCTTGACTTTATTAATAAACAATCAACATGTCTCCTTGCTATATTTGACATATTCATAATCATTCCTTTTGCCGGTTCTTTGTGACAGCTTTTATGTGCTTTATCGGCAGCGCGCCGCCGCCCTTACATGAACGCGTCACCATCGCATCAAAAACATGATTGCGTGATGAAAACATGAAAAATTCCACATAAACATAGGCTAACTGTTTAGAAAGAAAACACAGAACGAATAGCCTAATGCGCATACGTCCATCTCGCGAATGTAGTCTTCTTCATGCCATCTTCACCATTAGCCGCTTTTCCTCTGGCCAGCGTGAGCACAGAGGCCGAAATCATACCTCACGGCACTCCTGTAAAAAATAAATCGCTATACAAATATATCAGACGCTGCCATTTAGTCTTTAATTACAGACTTGGACACCACACGCGGCTATTGACTGACCACGAACAGGTAATTTAGCCAACTTGCATCTTTCATTAGTAAATGTCTGGCGGTAAAAGTTATTAAATTAAAACTAAAAGTCTGTTGTAACGCAAGCCTTACCGAACATGTACCGAGTAAAATATTACTGAAAATTGATTAGTAATGCCTTACACTACTGCGTTACAGCAAAACGTAATATGTTACTGTAATGCATTACTTTTGTAACGCGTTACTCCCAACACTGTTTGTAACAGAAAAGGCAAACAATCAGGCTAGAATACTTTCTCATTTACTGCGGACACTCAACTGAGACTGCCCTGCTCTCAGTAATTGAAGCTCTGAGACTGGCAAGAGCAGCTTCCAAATCCTCAGTCCTCATCCTGCTGGATCTGTCTGCTGCTTTTGACACAGTTAACCACCAGATCCTCCTGTCAATCCTAAAGATGAAGGGTATCCCGGGAACTGCACTCCAATGGTTCGAGTCTTACCTCTCAGGTAGGTCCTTTAGGGTGTCGTGGAGAGGTGTGGCCCAACATCTAGCTACTGGGGTGCCTCAGGGCTCAGTGCTTGGACCACTCCTCTTCTCCATCTACATGACATCACTAGGATCTGTGATTCAGAAACATGGCTTTTCCTATCACTGCTACGCTTATGACATGCAACTCTGCCTCTCATTCCAGCCTGATGATCCGACGGTAGCTGCTCGTATCTCAGCCTTCCTGACAGACATTTCTGGCTGGATGAAGGACCACCACCTTCAACTAAACCTTGCGAAGACAGAGCTACTTGTGGTCCTGGCCAACCCAACAGTTCATCACAACTTCTCCATTCAGCTAGGCTCGTCATCCATAACTCCATCAAGGTCAGCTAGGAACCTTGGGGTTGTATTGATGATCAGTTGAAATTTACAGACCACATTGCTAGAACTGCCCGGTCCTGCAGATTTGCCTTGCACAACATTAGGAGGATCAGGCCCTTCCTTACAGAGCATGCTACACAACTCCTTGTCCAAGCACTTGTTTTATCCAGACTGGACTATTGTAATGCTCTCCTGGCTGGTCTTCCAGCTTGCTCTGTCAAACCTCTACAATTGATCCAGAATGCTGCAGCCAGAGTAGTCTTTAATGAGCCAAAGAGAGCACACGTCACTCCTCTCCTCACAAAATTGCACTGGTTGCCAGTTGCCACTCGTATTAAATTCAAGGCACTGATGTTTGCCTACAGAACAACCACTGGCACTGCTCCCTCTACCCTAAACTCATTACTTCGGACTTATGTGCCATCCAGAAACTTGCGCTCTGCTAGCGAATGTCGTCTGGTGGTACCATCTCAAAGAGGCACAAAATCTCTTTCTCAGACCTTTACCATGACTGTTCCCTGTTGGTGGAATGATCTGCCTAACTCAACCAGAGCTTCTGAGTCAGTAGCCACTTTCAAGAAATTGCTGAAGACGTATCTTTTTGACTGCATTTATTTAGTGCTTTAACAGACCCATGGCCACCAAAGCGCTTTACATTGCCTCACATTCACCCATTCATTCACTCATTCATACACCGACGGCTGTGTCAGCCATGCAAGGCTCGTCCATCCAGCTCGTTGGGAGCAGCTGGGGTTAGGTGTCTTGCTCAAGGACACCTCGACACTTGGTCAGGTGGAACCGCCCCCCCCCCCCCCCCCCAATACATTTGTAGATATCTGAAAGTATTTTTTTTTACTAGTCAAATTTCAATTGTAAATACCTTGAAATGGATTTTTGACAAGGCAAAACTTAATAAGGTATATCTTGAATTGGAATTATTCCTAGTCAAATTTTATTTAAACATATCTGCTATAATTGTTACTAGAAAAAATTCAGTAAGAGATATCTCTCATTTAATTATCACTAGTAAAATTGTAATTCGATATATGTCTAATTAGGATTATGCCTAGTACAAAATAAATTTTAAATAACTTTAAAATTCATCTGAAAATATTTTCCAATGGAAGTCAATGAAAGAATATGACTAGTCATAATCACATTGTAGATATCTTAATTCCAATTACGACAAGTCAAAATAGGAATTAAGATAACTGGAATTTTCTAAACTAAATTACGACTAGTAGAGCCAGGGTATTTATTGCTAAAACGGTCTGCCATAGTAGCGTGGACAGTTTTGAAGAAATAGGAATGGAGCCGACGCGTGTCCTTGTTTTATGCCCCGGGTATTTGGTGCTTCTTTGATCATCTACAGTTGGCTGCTGATGACGTCACCACTCGCGCCGTCTCTTCCGTCATTAGGGACTTTAAGCAACAGCCTCTGGTGGAACGGCAACGGCAGCCGGAAGTAAACTGTTAACTGCCGTAGTTAAAGAATGCAAAAATCACTAAGCAACAGTGAAGAGTACGGCGTAGGGGATAATTTAGTCATTTGACAAAATACAAATAAAGAAAGGGATTTTAAAAAGCAGGAGAGGGTTGCTTTGGGCATTTAATGATATACATAAACAATTAAAATGCCACATACCATAAAACATAACATTAACTTTCTTAATCTTTCACGTAGTAGCGACTACGGCAAATCAGCTGTTCTCCCGTAGAAGACGGTTACAGTAGAACGTTGTGAAGTAGCAGTTTAAGTCGCGCATGCGCAATAGGGCATTTCAGAATGTTTGTAAACAATAGGCACCAAGATACTTCCGGGTGGCAGAACGCGAGCGGCTTCTACTGACCAACTGAAGAGATCCAGCCGGCTACTGTAAACAGTTACATAGTTAAAATCATTGTTGTTGATCAAAGTTGAAACGATGGCGAAAACATGTTGTGTTTGGGGTTGCGCAGTCAGATATACAGCAAAAGGTGTAGGGTTTATCGATTTCCTTCAGAAAAAAGTAAATCTATCCAGCGGAACCTGTGGGTGAGGAGGTTAAAGCGAGTGGACGTCGTCAAAAGTAGTGCATGTCGTCTTCTTTGCGCTTCCCGGCCCGACACATTAACTATAATTATGAGCCCGATTTAAACCCAACCATTCTTAATACGTGGGTCGTTATAACTGACGTTCTCAACTACTTTCTATGTTACTTTCTCCTGTCCGCAACATTTATGTTTGTCCCGCTCCCGCCCGCAAATAGACTTTTTTTCTGTACCTCCAAATGCTGTCAAGTTAGCCTACGTGTCGCCATCATACACATCAGCATAAATGCTCCTGATAAATTATTTGTTATTAAAGCATTAACACACAAACCACTGTTATAACATAAAAGCAAGCAGATATTGTATGCATGGTTTGGCATGACTGACTGTACAGTTAATAATTCCTAAAAAGCGGACATCAGTTCAACGCGATCTCACACATCTCTGTTATTATCAATGAAGCTGACTGCACAATGAATCTTTCATAATATATATCCTACACTTTGTTTGTTATAATTAGAGGATTTGCCAGCATACAGAATTCAGCTCTGAACAAAAAGTCAGTTTTGAGCAGTGAGAGGAGTCTATCTTAAATGCTTCTGATTGGCCATTGCGTTCAAGAAATCAACACATATGTCTGTGATTGGCTACATCGCTCAACGCTGCAAACATGTTATAAAAAGAAACTCTGGCCTGTAAATCATTTCTATTTTGTTTTAGTTGTTCTTGTTGCTTTTCTGCAAAAGATCAATAAAAATGTATTAGTTTTATTCATAGATATTTCTAGTTTGCGGGAGTCCCGCGAATCGTTTTATTCATAGACATCATATAGGCTAGATGTCTATGGTTTTATTCTCCCGCACACACAGAGTGAGTGCATTACCGCCCGCACTCGCACTCGGCCATCAAATCTAGTCCCGCGCCGCACTCTTTTGCGTTGGGAGTGCACGTTTCTAGATCAAAGAATCTAAGCTCTAATGATCATGTTAACTATGTCTGAATTTCCACCACGTCTGTTGTTGAATCAACTGTTGAAATGTAGATTAGACTACTGCCGACGGTGTGTCTCCCTTCCAAGCAATTTACTAGTGTTGCCATAGGAACGCTTCGGCTTTTGCCACCCGGAAGAACGTCTAATACTGTTGTGACGTCATGGTGAATTGTCGTATAGAACACCAGAATGCCGTTGCCGTTCCACCAGAGGCTGTTGCTTAAAGTCCCTATTGAGTTTCAGCGTCGATTCTTCTGAGGTGAGGAGAGCAGTTCACTGTATTTCTCATATTTACACAACCATCAAACACACTTTATACACAGCAAAATCCCCAGTGTTAAATTAACTCTTGTTATACGATTGTTAAATAATGATCATGTTTAAACACAACCAATAACATCAGCTCACATTTTCTATTTGTTCATCTGGCTGTTATAACTCACGTACAGCAGCCAAACAAAATCTAAAGTTAATGATTTAAGGGTCAAGAGCCCAACTAAAGCAAACACTGATCTCCATAATGGTGACTTAAAATTACGGTTTTCTCCTTCAGTAATTCTGCTTGTTAACATCAGGTGTCTTCAATAATGCTCAATAATCAATTAATGAATTATCTCATTAACTTTAACACTGCTTCAGTGTGACTTTAACACTGCTTCAGTGTTTATATGAGTCCACACTCAGAGTGTTAATTTAACACTGGGGATTTTGCTGTGTAGGGTTGGAATATTCCCATCAGCTACAAGTGAAGACGAGCATCAAAGCATCAGGAAGAGCTGAAATCTGTAAAGACTGAGTTTATTAAAGAGGACAGTGAGAACACGAGTGATCCAGAACCTGCAGAATGAAACACACTGAAGATCCTGAAGAACAAAGAGGTTGGTGTTTATTCTTCATTCATTCATGACGCTGAGGAACATTCATGTTAGAAACATTCAAGTACATCAGATTTACATATGCAGTTAAACTATGAAATGGGTACAAAAGTTTCATTTTTGTTTTTAAAAAAATGGTCAGTGGAGGGAGGTTTGAGAAATGTTCATATTTATTGTCAACATCAGGTCACTGTTAACAAGCAGAATCACTGAAGGAGAAATCACAATTTTAAGTCACCATTTTGGTGATCAATGTTTGCTTTAGTTTTGCTTTGGACCCTCAAGATTTTAACTTTAGATTTTGTTTGGTTGCTGAAACTGATTGGTGAACAGCCAGATGAACAAAGAGTGATCTGATGGTGTTGGTTATGTTTTGACAGATCTGAATCACTGAACTCATAAATGTGACCCTGGATGACAAATCCAGTCGGGTCATTTTTTTGAAATTGAGATTCATACATCACATGAAATCTGAATAAATAAGCTTTCCATTGATGTATGGTTTGTTAGAATAGGACAATATTTGGCCGATATACAACTATTTGAAAATCTGGAATCTGAGGGTGCAAAAAATCGAAACATTGAGAAGGTCGCCTTAAAAGTTCTCCATTTATGTTCACGATTGCGCTGCATTCACTCACAAAAATAAATGTTTTATACATTTACGGTAGGAAATTTACAAAATATCTTCATGGAACATGATCTTTACTTAATATCCTAATGATTTTTGGCATAGTTTTTTTGTTTATAATTTTGACCCATACAATGTATTGTTGGCTATTCCCACAAATATACCCATGCTACTTAAGACTGGTTTTGTGATCCAGGGTCACATATAGCATAATTTCTGACTAGAGAGACATGTAGAAGCTCTTTGAGACATGCCGTTTGCTATACTCACTATTTTCTACATCTACACTAATCAACGCAGACATAAAATCTAAATACATTTACAATGGGCCTTTTTAACAACTACAGTATATTGAACTTTAAAGAAGGTTTTGATGGTGTTTCCATGAAAAGAGAGAAATGGCACGAATCTGTCCTGATGCAGCTGAAAGTATTTAATATTTTAGTTTTTTTTCAGACACTTTTTAAAATATAGTTTTCTTAATATTTCTAAATAGCTGACTTGCATTTAGCAGATACTTTTGTCTAAAGCAGCTTACAATTGTATGTGTGTGTGTGTGTATTGCTATTTCCTATGTTACAGGGACCAATAGTAATACAAGTACATTTTGATCTTGTGGGGTCATTTTTTAGGTCTCCACGAGGAAACAAGCTGATAAATCATACAGAATTATGTTTTTTGAGAATGTAAAACTGCAGAAAGTTGTGTGTGATGGGTAGGTTTAGGAGTCGGGTTAGTGTAAGGGGACAGAATATACAGTTTGTACAGTATAATTATGCCTATGGAGAGTCCCCGTAATGATAGGAATAACTGTGTGTGTGTGTGTGTGTGTGTACACATGCATTGGTTTGGGTGTTAGATGAGTGGTGTGCTTGAGGAAAGTGTATGGAAATGTGGTCTATACCTACTAACACCTACATGCATCAGCCACTTGCTCTGATTTCACACACAGTCTCTCATGTGAAGTGCTTCAAATACAGCCACTCTCTGAAGGAGCAACCAGTTTCATTCGGCACAAGCTCGCTCCCATCATTATCTAACCAAGTATCTACTTCACGTAAGAAAATACTTTTCATTACAGTTTTTATGATTAGTAAGTTTATAAACATCTTGCAGGGAAAGGCTTCAAATGTAAAATATTTACGAAAACAATGTGACTGAATTGACTGAAAAAAGTCTTTGACCGATGCTTGTTATTGAACTCTGATCAAGTCTAGACTTTTTGTTTTGAATGTGTGTATAAAGCAACTAAATCTGTCAAATCTCATAGGGGCGGTTCACTTCATGTGAACCCAGCCTGGGTTCTGGCTCAAGGCGCCTCGCTGACAGATATATGTAGCTGCGGGCTGGGTGTTTCATTGTTAACACGTTTGCTAGATTCTATAGCCTCCGTGTAGAGCCGGTATCTTCCCGTATATTCGCCCCCAGTGGCCAGTAGCGTGAGGGACCCGCTCTTAGTGTCGGCTTGCAAGCCTCTCGCTGCAGCCTGCGGTGGACATCCAACCCGGCCAACATCCAAGTGTGATGTCAGAAGCCACACTCATATCCATAGATTGCCTACACCAAACATTGATACCTACACCTACCCATCACTATAGGTCATGTCAATCACTGTACTGATTGCCTACACTAAACACTGATCCCTAAACCTACCCATCAGTGATGGGCCATCACTGTAACCTAACGCCTAAAAAACCCTTTTAATCTAAACCCACCTAAAACCTAACCTACTTATTGGACATGGGAGTGGCTTCTGACGGCACACTTGGATGTGGGCGGGGTTGGATATCCACCACAGGATGCAGCGAGCCCTACTTGCATGGGTCGGATATGTGCATGCATTTCCTACAGTAGTGTTCCCTAGAAATGGCTAACCCTGTGAGTTCCTCCGTCACCCCTGGGGTTGTCAGACGTTGCGGAGCGTCTGACGCCAGGCCTACACTCGTATGCATTGTGGAACCTGTGTTTGGCTGTATCCATATGTAGCGGTTCCTGCGGCGACCCCATATGTGTATTCCTCAACAATCAGCTCCTCTGCGGACGAGCCCGTGTCTTTCCCTCGACAGAGCCCGCTCTGTTGTCTCTGCTGGTGTTCTTTCACCCCTATAACTAGGCTGGAACCACCCCAGACACAGCCATATGTTGTACTACCCTGCTTGGCTAGTCCATATGTGTATCCGTCACAGTGCCTCCCTCTGGGGTATGATGTGGCTTCTCCAGCATTCCCTTCCCCAAGGGCATGTTTTCCCAGCGTTTTCCAATAAGTCACACTGAGTGGGTCTTTTGGAACAGCAGTGACTGACCTTCTCTGCTTAGAGCTCCTACTTTCTGCCCAACACTGTGGTCATGCCAGGAGGCTCAAGCGGAGCGCTGGAAGGGCCAGCAGCCGTGGCGTTTTGGCCGAAATATGTTACTACAAAGGTAGTAGGCCGTCATGCCCAGAAACAAAGCTACCTGTGAGGCAGAGGTGGGCTCTGGATTTTTTGAATCACCTCAGTATTTGACTGAAGAGTGGCGATGTCCCTAGATGTCCTACAAAATCTATGGCTGAGGCTGCAAACGTGCATTTCTCTCCATTCAACATAAGCTTATGTGCCATGAGAGCACTGACCACCTTACTGAGACATTTGTTATGTCTACATATACAACTATGTCATCCAGGAAGACTACAACTCCAGGAATACCAACAAAGATGGTGGCCATCACCTTTTGAAAGCAGCTGGGGGTGGAGCTTAGGCCGAACGGCATACGAGTGTGATGAAATACCTCAGCGTGTGTGACAAAAGTGGTGAGGTCTCTGCTGGAAGGGTGGAGTGGAACCTGCAGGTAACCTTGGTGCAAATCCAGCTTTGTAAATACCGTCAAACCATAGAAGTGAGTGGTCAGCTCATCAGCTGTGGGTAATGGGTAGTTGTCAGAGATAACAGCCTTATTTACAGAGTGCAGGTCAACACAGATTCGTATTCCACTAGATTTATTTTTAGGCGGTTGACCAGGAACGGGAAGAAAAGGTGTCGGCGGTGGTAAGCTAAATTGTAAGCCCTGTAAGGTAAGCTAAATGGTAATCCATCCTTGTCGCCAATGTTATGTTGGAGTGTTTAAGTTATTCATCTTAAAGTTCAATTTTACACCAGAGCTTGAAACGATAACCTCTTTTTTTATCTCGTGTCACTCACAACGAATGCGCACACGGAACCCCCGTAACCTTGGTTACCCTGGAAACCTTGAATTAGAATACAACAACATACTTCCTCTTCTCCCTCTTATATTGTTTATATCCATTGTTGGTATCAACATTCAGTGCAACATTTTGAGTCTATTTTGGCACTCTGAACTGACTTGTATTATGTATTGTCATATTGTAATCCCTCCACCCGTCTCCGGCGGGAGAGTCAGATGCTCTAACAAGGAGGCTAAAGACTGCAACCCCTAGCGTCTGTCGCTAGAGCGCCTATTGAGATCAGAGGAGTGAGGTTTACTCGCACAGCGACTACTATCACACAGCGACTACTAGCTGGCCTCCGTTACACTAGCATTAGAAATATGTGTGAACAATTTTGAGTCGTTGTGTGTAAAAGTACGATGACAACTATGTTTTACTTTTGTTTAACTTTTGCCTGCCTTTGTTTAGCGTTTTGAAACATAAGTGCATCACAGTGTGAAATGTGTTTTAGTGAGTGAGAATGTGTTTAGAGTATTGAAAAAAAAGAGTGCATGAGATTTGCAAACAGTGTTTTAACTACCTGAACTTGTTTAATGTTTTACAGAAAGAGTGATTTATTCAACAAATTGGTTTAGGCTATTGAGAATTTGGTTCAGAGAATAGGGGTTTAGTGTTTAAGCAATTCAGAAAAACTGTAATATCAGATTCATGTCTCTCTTAAAAGTTTTATGGCCTTCTTTCGCAGTGTAAATTTTCTGGCACTCTTTCAGTTCACCTCGATAGTAAAGGACTTCCTGCACTGAAACACACACCGCCGTGTCTTTTCTGCTGTAATATTACGAATGAATCTTCTCCTTTGTGTGAATTTTCAGGTGTTTCTTCAGGACTGAAGCCCAATGAAACTGTTTACCGCACTGATCAGTTAAATCGTCTTTCTTCAGAATGAGAAGCTGATGTGATTTCAGAGATAAAGCCTGACACGCTTCTTCCCAGTGTGAACTCTCATGTGGTACCTAAGAGTTGATTTGTGTCTGAAACTAGTTCTGCACTGAACACACGTATGTGGCTTTACTCAAGTGTGGATTTTCATGTGTCTCTTAAGGGATGATAATTGCGTGAAACTCTTTTCACACTGATGACATGTGTGTGGTTTCTCTCCAGTGTGGATCCTCTCATGTGTTTTCACATTTGTTAAAATACTGAATCTCTTGTCACAGTGTGAACACTTGTAAGGTTGTTCTCCAGTGTGGATCCTCTTATGTGCTTTCAGAGTTGCTGAACAACTGAATCTTTTGTCACAGTGCGAACACTTATAAGGTTTTTCTCCAGTGTGAATCCTCTGGTGCCGTTTTAATTGATCAGCTGTAGTAAAAGTCTTCTCACACTCAAAGCACATGTACTCTCTTAAACCAGTATGAATTTTTTTATGTACGTGTAAACTATACAGCAGTGAAAAACTCTTTCCACACACAGAACATGAATGTGGCTTCTCCTTCGTATGAACTGTCAGGTGTCTCTTCAGGTTTGATGACAAATGAAATGTTTTGCCGCATTGATCACATGTGAACGGCTTCTCTCTGGTGTGGATCGTCATGTGAGCATTAAGGTGTCCTGATTGACTGAAACTATTGCCACATTGTTTGCATGTGAACAGCTTCTCTCCGGTGTGGATCCTCATGTGAACATCAAGATGATTTTTTAATGGGAATCTTTTTCCACACTGAACACACATATGTGGCTTTTCTCCGGTGTGGATCCTCATGTGACTCTTAAGGGATGCTGATCGTGTGAAACTCTTCCCGCATTGATCACATGTGAAGGGCTTTTCTCCGGTATGAACGGTCAAGTGAATCTCAAGATTATGTTTGGCTGTGTAACTCTTTCCACACTGAGTGCAGGTGAAAGATTTCTTGGCTCTTCTTTTCTTTAAAAATGTATTTTTAGTCTTTGAGTGACTCAAAGGTTTTTCTCCAGGTTTGACATGATGTTCCTCCTCCACTTCACTCAGTTCTTCTCTCTCCTCGCTCTCTTCCATCGGGTCTGACATGAGAGGAAAAAGGTTTAATTTCATTTTCAGCACATACAATAATTCAAAGAGAGAAGTATGAAAGTGAGCCATGATGTAATAGCAGAAAGTACTAGTAGATAACTGCTATAAAATATGATAATTCTGGTGTTGTTTTCATAAATGAATTGCATGAATGAGATACATTGATATTTCAATTATTATTTTCAAGACATTTCAGGCACAAATCACGTTTCTGAAGTGAGAAATATTAAATATATTTGATTAATGACACATTTATTTAATGTAATATTAACATTTATACAATAGTGCATAGGGGTGTGCAATATTGGGGGGGGAAAGTAGCCTATCTCGATATTTGTTAGGAATTTTTCAACAACAATAATTAAAAACTATGTGCCCAGTGTTGGGGAAAGTTACTTTTAAATGTAATACATTACAATATTAAAAAGAGTAACTAATTGCGTTACTTAATTACTTTTTATGAAAAGTAATGTGTTACATTACTTTTGCGTTACTTTTTCTAACCTGGGTAGAGCTCGCTTGTTTGTTTTTTAATAACAACAAAAAAAAAGTTATATTTTTGGCAAAGTTAAAGGTGCAGTCTGTAAGAATGACAGCTAGTGGTGGAAATAGGCACTGCAGTCCAAATATCAGAGATCATCGTTTCCCCGCCTCCTCCTCCTCAGACTCGACGCTCACAGAGGCTGCCAGTTTGAGGACACGCTAGGGCTGCACAATTAATCTTATTACAATTACGATTACGGATGCCACGATTACGTAATCGTTCAAAGCCGCGATTACAAAAGAAAATCCACTTTGCGTGCGTGCGTTTAGAGCTTGTTATGTTATGACAGGCGAATCATGACTAGCCTACTTCAGAAAATCCAGCACAATAGGAACAAGCAGGCAGTGACGTAAGTGTACGCTGAACTAAAAATTCTTTCACCTCAGAAAAACAGACTTTCTTGTCCTGTCAGCCGTTATACTGTGCTCGTAGCGCGCACTCTTCAATTGCATGCGCAAATGCAGTGGTGCGCGCTGTGTATCGCTTCACTGTATATAAAGTGCAAAAGAAACTACGAGCATGCAACGGCGTTACGCTGTAAATTAGTAATTCACTAAATAAAAGTAAAATACCAATAATTCACGTTGCTGGTACGTTTGCATGCAGTAATGATGTTACTCCATTCACCAGGAGCAGTTTCCATGTTTCATTAACAGTTCTTGTTAGTATTGTGTATTCACCATGGTAACTGTCATTTCCATATTAACCCCAAAATGCCACTTTATTTGCACTTTGTGTTATTTTTTTAATTACTGTTGTGGCTCATAACAACATTGTATTAACAAAAACTAGTTTGGGACTGCTATTTAATAGCTTTAGTATAGGCCTAATGTTTATTTATTAGTAGTTTTTACTATTAGTCATATTCTTACAATTTATGTGTATGTTAAGGGGGACAGTACTTGTGTGTGTGTTAACAATTTTTGTTTAAGCATGTATTATAATATCCCTATATTTTTTTTCCAATGCAAATTGTGATAATCGTGCAGCCCCAAGACACCCAACAGGAACGAGCGCAATTAACAGTGAAAACTGGCAATGTTCAGTATCACACAGACCAAAACAAAACCAGACAATTCAACACAGAAACTCACATTTTAAAGTAAAATAACTGGCTGTAGAACAGGTTTTCAGAGAAAGGAGTATGTGAACTCAGCATGTTTCCTCAATATCTTACCATAACATATTATGGTATTTTTATGCTTTAGTAGAGTGAAAACGTTTCATACAGCACCTTTAAGGCCCTTACACAGCAAAAGTGGAATGGATAATTCTCAGGCTAAAGGAAATGCATATTTACTCCTGTACAGCAGAGGGCGCCACTCAAACAAATTTAATGCCGTTATGGATTACATCTAATATAAAGTAATTTTGCTTATTAGTATGGTTGAATTAGATCATTGAAGCTCAGCAGCAAACATTGGTTAATGAAGTGAGACTAAGTAAAAGTATATACATAAATTTATTTGTGTGATTTAATATAATGAATTGTAAAAATATCAATCTCAACCTCAAGATATAAAATTTACTGTTTGTATTCATTTTGATGAATACTGCATGTTTTCATGCAAGTGAGATGAGTAAATACATGTTCACATTTAGTCTAGGACTAAAATAACCATCATGTTTGAATGTGTGATGCGCGTGAATCACCGCTACTCAGCGCACGTTCACCAGCGGGTGGGAAAAGTGTGAAAATGTTTGCGTGAGCTGTTTCTATTGCGGCACAGATGATAAAATGTGCTATTTGAATTCTATTGAGAATTTACCGCTTTAAAACACAATGGAGAATGTCAAAGATGATGTAAAACAGCCACGTAAACTAAAAAGGCTGATGAAAAGAGGGGAAAACATCATCCTGTACCAACATAAATTTCCCCCAAATGTGTTCTGCTAATAATGACACATATTAGCAAAAACCTGGCTTTCAGATATAAGGTAGTTTGACCTACCATGGCACTTTGATTTAAAAAAAATATTTTAAACTGAAACGTTTTTAAGTTCAGTCAAGTCACTTTGTCCCCTTTATTTAGGGGTGTTTCAAACTATGAAGGCCTCATGGACACCTCAACAAACTCGTCTCCATAACGGTGTGACTCAAACTTCCAACCGGATGGAAATGGATAAATATTCTGAATGTTCTGATCCAATCTGACTTCTGACCTGTGATGTTGCCTGAATCATAATCATACACTGTTCGTTCGTTGTCCAGAGGAGAACTGAGCGACTCAGCCTGGGTTCTCCCAATTTTTTTTCTCTATTCTGTCACTGATGGAGTTTTGGTTCCTTGCCACTGTCGCCTTAGTTTTTAGCTTGCTTACTGTAGTTGCGGACATTTAATGATCAACAATATTATTGATCTGCCTAAGGTGGACGATGATGCAATTTTCTTCTAGAAATGAACTTGGTTGTATTATTTTCATGCTATCACTGTGAAGCTGCTTTGATACAATCTGTATTGTAAAAAGCGCTATATAAATAAATGTGACTTGACTTGTGCGATATCAAGATTTTTAAAATGTCTCCACGATCCTCTTTTGAAGAAATATCGTAGAATATCTATAGTATATATATCTGTAGTATATATAATATATATACTGATCATTTACCTCTACTGATCATTTGTTGAACATCTGTACCCATTTCATAGTTTAACTGCATATCTAAATGTGATGAAATGTTTCTAACACGAATGTTCTCCAGCATCATGAATGAATGAAGAATAAACACCAACCTCTTTGTTCTTCAGGATCTTCAGTGTGTTTCATTCTGCAGGTTCTGGATCACTCGTGTTCTCACTGTCCTCTTTAATAAACTCAGTCTTTACAGATTTCACCTCTTACTGATGCTTAGATGCTCGTCTTCACTTGTAGCTGATGGAAATGTACAGCATTTATTGGTGAATTGCAGTGGGAGGAGCTTCACTGATGATGTGACTTCTGTGGGAGGAGCTTCACTGATGATGTGACTGCTGTGGGAGGAGCTGATCTGCCAAAATCAAAAATATATCAGTTAGTGAGTTTTCTTTTCTTTCTTTTTTTTGTTACTAAATGACACATCTAAACACGTCTGTCCGTCTATCATAAAGTAACTGATGCGCATTCAATTCATAACCTTAACATTATTATCCTTCTTCATTCAAATATTGTTATGGAGTCAGTTCATTAAAAATCAATCTTGAAGTCTTGGGGTTTTGATGCCAGAAAATAAACTTTACTATCCAAGAAATTAGACTAAAGGCTTCGCCATAGATGAGCATTTCCATCCCGGCCTGAAAATAAATAGCCATAAACAGGTACAATACATTCCAGTCGCACGCTTTGCTTCTCTAATGCTTCTGCCCTGAGCCAGATATACTAGTATAATTTCTTTGGTAATATTCTCATAGATTTCACTTAAAAAATTAAAAAATATTCTACAATATGCAGAAACGTCTAAAGACTATATATATATATATATATATATATATATATATATATATATATATATATATATATATATATATATATATATATATATATATATATATATATAAACTTAATTTAAATTCTTCCAAATATAAATAATGTTAAGAAAAAAACAGTTGAAAGCATAAATAAATGTACATGTTTATCATCAACAAATTCCCTCAGTCTGTTGACACCAATGAAATGAGCTTTAAGTGTCAATTTACAGGAGATCTGAAGACATCAGCATAATAAATGAGGTGAAAACAGGAACTATTGTCATGAAATAAAGAGTGTTTTCAGCAGATCTGTTAATATTGATTGGCCTCAGACTATCAACACTCATTCAACAAGACATTCAGGATCATCAGCAGATCATCTCACTTTATTCTGAGTGTTTGCTGTTAGAAACACAATGCCTGTAAAACTGGTCTATTGAAAGACAATACTGTTATTTCTCACCATCGTCAGATGGTACAGTAAAGTGTTTATCAGTATCTGTTCCAGTAGGCCCTATTTTAATAATGTAAAGTAACTAACAAATCTGATCTGCCAAAGATGTGAAAATAGCACTGTAGCTGTCACAGATAAAGGCGTATTTTCTTTCTAAATATTTAAGTTATTTATTTGTGAAATTGTATTATGAGTATCGTAATAATTTTGGTAATAGTGACACCTACAGGTGAACAATGTGTAGTGTTATAACCTGTCATGTGATCTAGCTAGCGGTGTGAATATCAGAACCATGAGGAGATGTACACAAACTAAGAGGTGCCATAAGCACCATAGCAAATACAAAAATATGAAAAAATACTGTTTGATGTTCCTCTCTGTAAAGCGTCTGTCAGGAAAAAGATGTTGCATTTCTGCTTTCCCATGAGTGCCACCTAGTGTCATGAGAGTGAATATGCATTTACTGCTGTTTTTTGTTAGTTTTTTTTGGATTGTTTTTTTGCTAAACAGACAAATCTGAAATGAAAATCGGACTGAATTTCCATTTCAATAATTTGTGTTGGTGTGAACAGGTGTTAATAAATAACTATCGGGCGATCTTCCCAAGAAAGCATATCATAATCTTATAACACAAAATCACGATCCAAGATCTGAATTGCGATTTTCCTCATTCTAGAAGTGCTATAGAGAATTTTCTGACTTGAACTAGAACTCACATCAGTGTTATCTGGCAACGAATTCAATCAGCTAAAAAGGAGAGGAAGGAGCTCCATGTGACATTCCTGGATTTGGCTAATGCATATGGTTCATTGCCACATGAGCTTCTTTGGGCATAATTTGATTTTTTCAGGGTACCGATGTCGATAACAAATTTAGTGAAAGCCTATTTTGGAGATTTGCAATTTAGTTTCTCAACTCCATAATTCAGCACTACATGGCAATGCTTAGAGGTTGGAATAATGGCAGGATGCACCATTTCTCCACTGGAAATAATCATTAGGGCATCAAAATGGGTAGTAGGAGGAGAGCGTTTGGCTTCTGGGATGCGACTACCACCAATCAGAGCATACATGGATGACATGACAACCATGACTACAACGGTAGCCTGCACTAATCGGTTATTGGGGAAGTTAACAGATAATATTGAATGGGCACGAATGCAATTTAAGCCCTCTAAATCAAGGAGCATCTCGGTAATTAAAGGCAAGGTAGTAGATAAAACATTCTTCATTAATGGTGAGGCAATACCAACAGTTTCTCAGAAGCCAGTGAAGAGTCTAGGGAGATGGTACGATGGGGATCTAAAGGACACAGTTCGATTGGGAGAAGTTAGATGACAAGCAGTGGAAGGGTTGAAGAGCATAAACAGCTGTGCTCTACCAGGCAAACTGAAACTCTGGTGCTTTCAGTTTGGTCTACTGCCAAGGTTGCTGTGGCCACTGACTGTGTATGAGGTTTCTTTGACAACAGTGGATAAGCTGGAAGCGTTAATAAGTTCATACATCAGGAAATGGTTGGGAGTTCCACGCTGCCTCAGCAGAGTGGGACTTTATAGTAAAGGAGTATTGCAGCTGCCAGTCTCTGCTTTAACCGAGGAGTTTAAGTGTGCCAAGGTCAGACTGGAAATGACTTTAGCAGAGTCACGCGACAAATGTGTAAGGGAGGCAGCCCCTGTGGTAAAAACTGGCAAAGAAATCTGTAGTAGAGGCAAAGGCTGACCTTCAAATTGGGGATATCATGGGACAGGTACAGCATGGAAGAGGGGGTTTTGGGCTCAGTTTAGCTCCTCCTAAATGGCAGAAGGCAGGCCCAGCTCAAAGGAGGAAGCTGGTAGTCAACAAGGTGCGAAAGCAGGAGGAGAGGATGAGATGTATAAAGGCCATTTCCCAGGCCAAGCAGGGAGAGTGGATAAGATGGGAGAGTGTGGAACAACGCAAAATGGGCTGGCAAGACCTTTGGTCAATGGAAGAGAGTAGGATCAGTTTCCTTATTAGGTCAACATATGATGTTCTCCCATCACCGCAGAACCTAAACCTAAGTATGACCAATAAGTTGCCGCCTGTTCTAGTAAAACATTACACGCAGAAGACAATATTCCTCCGCCCAGGCGAGCAACCACCAAGAAAAGGTGCTAACACCAATTCTCGCCCAGGACAACTGGAAGCTGCTAGGGATTGGAAGATGCTGGCTGATCTTGATCAACGGCTTATTTTTCCACCTGAGATTGCCACCACTAACCTACGACCAGATATTGTTTTGTGGTCTGGATCAGCACGCATTGTTCAACTGATAGAGTTAACAGTGCCATGGGAGGATGCGGTAGATGAGGCATAGTAGAGAAAGAAATTGCGGTATGCTCATCTGGCCACTGAAGCAGAACAGCGAGGATGGAGAGTCCAGGTTTATCCAGTGGAAGTGGGTTGTCGAGGTTTTGTGGCACACTCTACAACCCGGTTCCTCAGAGACGTCGGATTCAGTGGCCAAGAGTTGCGTCGCACAGTAAATAACTTATCTGAAGCAGCAGAAAGGAGCATCAACTGGCTGTGGTTGAGACGGAAAGATTCTAGCTGGCTGTGTACAGGCCGCCATGCTACGGTTTCTTGAAAACTTGAAGAGTCTGTTGGTTTATTTGTATAGGTTGTATAGTATTTACAGTCATTACGTTCCTGTGTATATTGCGTGAATGACGGGTGGTTGGGCAGATATTGTGTTTTGCGGTAGGTGGTATGCCATACGGAACCGTTGCCACTGAAACTGCATATTAACGCACCAGTGGGGCTCGACAGCCTTAGTCAAACGGGTTGGCGCGTATGGTTGGGTTGCGGAGAGATTGTGAGATTGTGATTGGGTCTCAGCAGCAACTGTTGGTTTATTTGTATAGGTTGTATAGTATTTACAGTCATTACGTTCCTGTGTATATTGCGTGAATGACGGGTGGTTGGGCAGGTATTGTGTTTTGCGGTAGGTGGTATGCCATACGGAACCGTTGCCACTGAAACTGCATATTAACGCACCAGTGGGGCTCGACAGCCTTAGTCAAACGGGTTGGCGCGTATGGTTGGGTTGCGGAGAGATTGTGGTTAGGTCTCAGCAGCAAGAGGGAAGTAGAGGTCAGTAAGCTGGGCTGAGTTGAGTGGGGGACGGAGGGGGGTGACTCTGGGACACCAGAGTCACTATCGAGCCCTCTTGAGGTGTCGTGGGCTAGTCGACGAAACACTGAGGACGGAAGGTGCCCACTTGAACACCCTAGAGATGTTCTCTACTCAGCTCAATCCAGATGGTTGTCATGGGGGGACCGCACTGTGGTTGCAGCCGTTGTGTGTGCTGACGCGCAATACACTGTAGCTATTAACACGAGACAGAAGGAGATTTACATCACCATATGGAAAGAAGCGTAAATGGATGTAGAAGCATAGGTTACTGTAAAGCTATGTCTTAGTTGGTGCTTATCTTGGCGAAAGCCGAGTACAAATCAGCATGAAGTTTTAACATCTACTCTCGTGTAATGGAAATCATTAGAGAATTTTCTGACTTGAACTAGCCTATTGACTTTTCTATTTGCACAGTTTAAAACACTATATTGCATTAAAGAAGGAGTTGTCAAAATGGTCATTAAAAGGTGAACAGAAGTAAACAAGCCACTTGACTTTCACAAGCAGAAAATGCGTGCATTAAAATAATAGGGCCCTATGTGAAATTCTGTATTGCGCATTTTAATTTATCTGGCAATCACATGAAGGCATACAACATTAATTTAATTTATTTTTTAATCAAATTAAACTGTTTGTCAAACTTACTGCTGCACAAGAGGTTTACTGTTAAAATGATTTTATTATTATTTCTAATGTTGTTATTATTATTACATTGATTTGTAGCTACCTTCTACTGCACAACCGCAATATATTTGTCACAATTTCTTCTAGTTAAGCCAAACATTTATTCTGACAGTTGCCATTAACCTTTGAGTTTCTGTGTCTATGATATGACGATTTTCTCTGAAATATAAACAGTAAAATGCTCATGAAGTGATTCTTAGAGCAGCTCTGAAGATGAAGTTCATGCGTTCATGTGCTCATATAGTGGGGCGGCAGAGGATAATAAATAGTCTGTATTCATTGTGATTTACTCTGATATTATTTACTTTAGTAGATTATGCAGTATCTATTGTTACCGCAAATCTACGTCAGGTTAGTAACGGACTAAAGTCAAGTTTTGAGTTGAGCATTGGGGCACAGCAAGATTTTAGAGTTCCGGCTATAACGCTTGGCATTAGTTCAAGTGTACTTAGACTGTAAAGGCTAATAAAGGGAATGTCCGTTTAGGGCACCAGAATGTGGACTGACCAAACCTAAATTCCTGATAATTTACTCACCACTACGTCATCCAAAATGTCCAAATTGCAGTTTTAATGCAGCTTCAAAGTGCTCTACACAATCCCAGCCGAGAAATAAGGGTGTTATATAGCCAAAACGTGTCATTTTCTAAAAAAAAAAGAAAGAAAATTATATATATACATATTCTTTTTAACCACAATTGCTCGTCTTGCACAGTTCTGTGATGCGCCACACATTACCCAATCACGTCGAAAGGTCACAGATACTGATCATGAACCCTTTGCACTAAAAGCATATGTCTGGTCTCATTTGAAAATATTTTAGTTTTATGAAATGTTTTTCAAGATCATGTCAAGGGATTTTATTTTGAGAAGACTAAAATGCAAACTGTTGTTTATTGCAATTTTCTAAGCATCCATTAGGTGTATTGTATCTATTGTTTTGTGATGCAAACTGCCCCATTCAGTTTCAGTCTTCCCTGCACACCTTTACACCTCTCCGGCCCGGTTACGGCTCTAACTATTCTTTTATTTTGTCTCCATTATAATTACTGACGACTTTCTATTCACAGTTTTAATCCCTCATTTCTTTGATCAAACTCTCGAGCAAGTTTTTGCATGCAAAATTTTGAACTAATTTAAACAGAACCATTCAGTGCGTCATCAACCTTGTAAAGGTTAAACAGGCACTGTTTAACATATATGGCTGGAGCGTTTGCAGAAGCAGGAGTTGGACGAGCTCGTGCTGAATTCAGTGTATTTGAGGCAGAAGTCAAAGGTCCCAGCATTTCAGTTAGGCCTGAAGCCAGTGTGGATGGAGTCAGACCAATAGCTCGGGCTGAAGTCGCCAGTGCATCAGCTAAAGCCGGTCCATATGGTGTGGAAGTGAGATATGGATTTGACACGGGTGCATCTATTGGTCTGACTGGGGTGGAGGTAAAACTCCTGGGAAATGGATTCTCAGTTGGTGTTAAGAGCAGTATAACTTTTCTAGGTTCAGAAGTGTACCTATCATGGTACCTAAATAAATCATTCAAAATCCAATTCAAAGAATAAAACAATCAATCATAGACATTATCTATAATCAATAAATTAGTATTTACCTGGCAATGGAAAAGACTGCACACAGATTCCCTGAACCTTTTATTACCTAAATATCCAGATAATTCATACATTTACCAAAAGGAAGCATATTTTTTAAATAACCCCTTAAATCATGACTTCTGGCAAGTTTTGTGGATAGAAATGGACATTTTGAGACAAACAAATATGACATGCCATCAACAGATTCGAGGCATGATTATGGCAGCACGTACCTTGAACTGGTCACTAACAGAAACCTTAATTTTATAATTTTAGACAGGATTATTCATGTTTTTCTTTTGTGTTAATTTTCAGCTATAAGGTAGAAATTTGACAGGGGGGAAATGAAACAGCACAACACAGAAAAAGATTCTTTACAATTTATTGAAAATTTTATCTTAATGCAAAGGCCACACCCAATCTGTGAGCTTTTCATAGAAGATCTCTAAGGCCAAATCCAAATGAAACTTTTCATAAGTTTAAAAGGTGACTAGCTTTCATAGCCTATTTTACTTCACTTCCCTCCAGGCACGTGCAGAGAGTTCATCGGGGCAGGGGCTCAAATGTAAGCAAGGGGCAATATGTAAAAAAAATAAAAACAATAATAAATACATATATATTTTATGTTTTTGCTAGAAGTCTTACGCTCATGTAGTCTGCATTTAATCAAAAATACAGAAAAAACAGTAGCCTAAATTATTGTGAAATATTATTACATGATTTTTTTTTACTTTTTATTAATCAAAGAATCTTTAAAAAAAAAAAGAGCATCACATCATCATATTAGAATGATTTCTGAAGGATCATGTGACACTGAAGCCCCACAAAGTCACAAAGCCCATGAACAGAGGCACGCTTGAAAAAACGAGCGCGCCGTCGCTTCTATTGTGAGCGCGCATGCCGCTTTTGACATAACGAATTTGCATGCGCATAAAACGCGCTATGTGAACGACCCCTTAAGGCAGAGGTCTTCAATCCTGCTCCTCGAGGGTCACTGTCCTGCAGAGTTTAGTTCCAACCCTAATCAAACACACCTGAATCAGCTCATCAAGCTCTTCAGGATCGCTTGAATATACAAAAGGCAGGTGTGCTGAAGCAGGTTGGAACTAAACTCTGCAGGACAGTGGCCCTCCAGGAGCAGGATTGAAGACCTTTGCCTTAAGGCAACGTGACATTAGCCTAATCGAAAATATTTCCATATGTGGCTCTTTCCTCCTTTTCTTGTCAACAAATGGATTCAGAGCCGCCGGTCGCCATGTCTCAGTGTTTTTAGGTGTGTAAGTGAATGTCGGGATATTACTGATCATGGAAAGATTTAGCTGCACCGCTGCTGAATACATTCTAGGAGAAACACTGCACTAAATGTAACAAAATCAGAATCATTCTCTCGGTTTGGCGATTACCTAGTTATTTTTTGTAACTGATATTTAAACCAGGCTACTCGTCTGGTCGGCCATGTAAAATTCTTTCACTTGCATCTTCAAAAAATCCACTTGTCCCAGACAAGCGTTCATGTCGAGCCCTGGCTTCAGCTGACTTTCAAAAGCAAAACCCGTTCCGTACTGATCACACGTGTGCGGCTTCTCTCTACTGTGAATCTTCTCATGTGTTTTCAGATTTGCCGACTGACTGAATCTCTTGTCGCAGTGTGAACACTTGTAAGGTTTTTCTTCAGTGTGGATCCTCTCATGTGTTTTCAGGCTCGATGACTGACTGAATCTCTTGTCACAGTTTGAACACTCGTAATGTTTTTCTCTAGTGTGAATTACCTGGTGCTGTTTTAAATCACTCACTAAATCAAAACTCTTCTCACACTCACAGCACACATGATCTTTTACATAGGAATGAATTTTCTGATGTGTACGTAAATTATACAGCACTGAAAAACTCTTTCCACACACAAAACATGAATGTGGCTTCTCCTTCGTATGGACTTTAAGGTGTTTCTTTAATGCGGGTGCCACAATAAATGTTTTTCTGCATTGATCACATGTGAACGGTTTCTCACCGGTGTGGATCCTCATGTGTTCTTTAAGGTATGCTGATCGTGTGAAACTCTTCACACATTGACCACACGTGAACGGCTTCTCTCCAGTGTGAACCCTCATGTGGTTCTGAAGCTGTGATGATTGTGCAAAACTCTTCCCACACTGATCACATGTGAACGGCTTCTCTCCAGTATGAACTCTCATGTGAATCTCAAGATTACGTGTGTTTGTGAAACTCTTCCCACACTGATTGCAGGTGAAAGATTTCTTGGCTCTTCTTTTCTTTAAAAACATATTTTTAGTCTTTGAGCGACTCAAAGGTTTTTCTCCAGGTTTGACATGATGTTCCTCCTCCACTTCACTCAGTTCTTCACTCTCCTCCTTCACTTCCATCAGGTCTGAAATGAAAGAAAAAAAAGGAATTAATTTCATTTTCAATGCATCATAAAAGTGAAAACTATTACATAGTACACTATACATTCGATCAACAACAGAATTATCTAACATATCAAAAACGTACAATAATAACAGAAATAACTTTTTTCAAGGCTTGCACCTTGGAACCTATTTCTGAGCGGGCCGGAGCGCGTTGAGGATTTTCTGTTAGAACGCTGTCGTGTTAGAGGCCCCTAAGTTAATAACTAATGATCTTTGCCAACTGCGTTTTGAATTATGGGTGGAATTTCCGGTTTGGGGATCTTCCATTCAAAACGACTGAAACTAATAATTTCAAATCATAAGGTTGGGTAACAAATAAAGTTCATCCGTCAATTTGACTGAATTTAAAATTTTTAAAATCTAATTTAAGACTTTTTAAAGATCCACGGACACCCTGTGTGAACCGGATATACAATACATATGAAATAAAAGACCTAAAATAGTATTTAATTTGAAGTAATGTTGACAATTAATATAAAATTCTCAAACCTCCCTTTACTGACCATTTGTTGGAAGTCAAAATATTTTCAACCATTTCATAGTTTATTTTATTTCACAGCTGTTAAATACCCTGTGTGGTGAAAATCAAGTTTTAAAAAAAAACGTTTAAATATGTAGTTTTGATGTTTAAAGATGGGTTGTAAGGGATAAAATGATTGACTACAGAGGGACTTTAAACACGATTTCACTTTTCTAACTTTAGCTAGTGTGTAATGTTGCTGTTTGAGCATAAACAACATCTGCAAAGTTACAGCGCTCAAAGTTCAAAGCAAAGGGAGATATTTGCTTTTAAAGAAATCAATTTCTAAGGACTACAGCAAACGGCCGGTAGGGACTACACGACATTCCTCCAGCGTTGCTGACGTCAGTAAACCCAATAAACCCCTCCTCCGAGAATACTAAATTCGAGGCGAGGCCATTTTATATTGCTTTGGAGAAGAGTTGGCTGATGTTGCCGTAATGCCATGGAAACGCTGTTATGTTCATCCGGATTGCAGGTCCACTTTGTTCAGCCTTCCTAGGGACGAGGGAGTTAGGGATCAATGGTTAAAATTTATTTTTAACTCGGCCCCTCATAATTATTACCCAAATCTCGCTCTATGTGCTGCACATTTTACGGAGGATACTTTCACAATCGTGGCGAGTTCAATGCAGGATTCGCACAACGGCCCGTCCTGAAAGATGGAGCAGTTCCAACTTTAAAAACAGAAGCTGTTGTTTACGGGCCACAACCTGTAAGTATTGTACGTTGCAGCAAGGAAGTAAACAAATGACAACGCTGTTTGGCTCTGCAAACCAGTTTGTTAAATGCTCATTCATACTTAACGTTATCCGACAAACCCCTAAGGTTACAAACTTTTTTTTTATCTCAACAGCGAACTTGGAATTAGTGTAAATTATTCTTTGATTAGAGCTTTTATGTTAATCTACATGCTTGTTTATCTAAAGGCATGCTAAACATGGTTCTGTGTTTGACTTGGCTACTGTAATAAAGCCAATGTTTAGTGTTCGTTTTGGGTTAATAGTTCTAGCGACAGATATTGGTCTACAATCGTTCTAAAAATACAAAAGTAACGGTGCCATACAGTCAGAAACAATCACTATAGATCCGCAGTCTTTACTCAAAAAAATCCCTTTGAGGACTGTAGTATAATTTGTCAGAACGATTATATGATATAGTTGTTTATGAATCTTATTTTTTGTAGTACTATAATAATTAGTACAATTAAATAACAGCTTATCTAAGAAGTAATGAGACAACAAAAACAAAAAACAAACCTTTCTGAAACGTCGTTTAACAGCCGTTCTTGAACAGGTTCTGCTCCATCATCTTCACTAACATTCTCTGGGTCCGATTTGGGCTCAAATTGGTATGGTTTTATTGACACCATTGTTTATAATACACCAAAGCACAAACTACTGGTAAAGGTACGGGACGTGACGTTTCCGGAAAACATGCACTAGGCGGTTAGCGAATCACAACACACTGGGCCAGCTAACCAATCTGAGCCCATTGCGTATTTTTGAGGGACTGGCTTCATAGAACCCGGAAACCATCAGACCGTTTTTACAAGGAGGGACAGAGCAGTGTAGAATAAAGGTAAAATATATGCAAAATAATGCACTTTTTTTTTTAAACGAAGCATGAAGACATGTTACAGTGCACCCCACAAACACAATCAAGCCTTCGAAAAAATGTGTTTTACCACCCCTTTAAGATTTTTTCCCTGCTTTACAAAATCTAAAAGTGATGAAGTGCTTGAAGCTTTATAACATGAATGTTCTTCAGCATCCTAAATTAATAGTGGTGTAACGAA
Source organism: Siphateles boraxobius (assembly GCF_051911475.1). NCBI lineage: Eukaryota > Metazoa > Chordata > Actinopteri > Cypriniformes > Leuciscidae > Siphateles > Siphateles boraxobius. Next base: position 124,536 of record NW_027509130.1, read on the forward strand.
TACATATGATACTGAACTCATGATACGACATTATTGTGATACTCTAATACATATCGTCGCTGTCCGATGAAAACCGCGTATGTCCATTTTGCCGATTTTGCGATTTTTCGACGGATAGAATGTCCAGGTTCATTTCCGTATACAGTACGCTTCACATTATCTAAAAGACCAATGAAAAGTTGTGAAATCATGTCATCTGATTTTCACGTATATCCATTTGGTGTCAAAGCTGTCAATCACGCCGCGTATCTCCCACCCTGTGCGGCATCTCGCCGGTCTCGTGAAGTTTCATCTTAAGCGTCTCTGGAAGCTCAGCATTGGATAGCCGAATAACACTGTGAGGTAAAGTATCAGCAAACGTTTGTTTTTGACAACTGTTCACAAGTTTATTATATATTCACAAAATTACGGTAGGACTGTGCAAACAAAGTATCAGTCTAGCATTGCCATGTCAGTGTATTGATTAATTGTCCCTTCATAGTTTGCAAGAGATATTTAATAAACTGAGCGTATTTAATAAACTGAGACGTAGGCTATTTAATATAATTGAGCGTATTTAATAAACTGAGACGTAGGCTATTTAATAAACTCAGCGTAGCCTATTCATCTGTCAATATGAAACGCGACTTGGTCATCCTAATTAATGATCGGAAGAACGCGTATCGACCACCATTACTGTAAAATATGCACGTATGTCCATTTAAACTCGATTTTGGTCAAATGTGGATTATATCATTACACTGGCAAGAATATGGTTACATTTAAAGATGCCGTACCAAGTATGCAACGCTACGTTCAACTGCTTTTGAAATTACGGTGTTTTTTTCACTTCCTGAAAAGTAACCGTTTTGGACATACGTGAGTTTCATCGGGCAGCGACGATATGTTAAAAAGTTAACAATGTATTGTTGATTAAACTGCTAAATATCATATTACATTGTGGGTGTAAACGAATAGGCTTGGACTTGGTGCTAGAAACCCAATGCACAGGACAAAAGTGACACCAGAATAAAAATATTCATTGTGACATATAGTTGTTACACCCCTATGAATGAATGAAGAATAAAAACCAACCTATTTGTTCTTCAGGATCTTCAGTGTGTTTCATTCTGCAGGTTCTGGATCACTCGTGTTCTCACTGTCCTCTTTAATAAACTCAGTCTTTACAGATTTCAGCTCTTCCTGATGCATTGCTGCTCATCTTTACTTGAAGAATGATGGGAATATTCCAGCATTTATTGGAGAATTACAGTGGGAGGAGCTTCACTGATGACGAATTGTAGTGTGAGGAGTTGATCTGCCAAAATCAAAAATATATCTTTACCGAGTTTGTTTTTATGCTCATGGACAACAGAATATAGTAATGTAATTTTTTCAAATGCAAATATTGATAAGAAAAATAGTTAAACTCAGAAATAAACGTACATATAGTAACCAACAAATACCCCCAATCTGCTGACAACATTGAAATGAGCTTTAAGTGTCAATTTACAGGAGATCTGAAGACATCAGCATAATAAATGAGGTGAAAACAGGAACTATTGTCATGAAATAAAGAGTGTTTTCAGCAGAGCATCTCACTTTATTCTGAGTGTATGCTGTTCATACCTGTCAAGTATCCCGTTTTTGCCGGGAAAGTCAACCCTTCTTTCCCGCCGTCCTCCCGTATTATTATTTTCCCGTAAATCTCCCGTATTTTAACCAGCGTTATTAAAAAATAATAATACCCCGGGCAGATAAAAAAAAAAAAAAAAACATTCTCAATCTGAGCTCTGTCACTAGCCTCGCGATAACTGACGCTACGACTGAGACGGAAGACACTCCTGCCACAAAACCAAAACCCAAAATACCGCGATCAATGGGACAGCGAATTTACTTTTCTGAAGAGGAGCAGGGTAGGGGACAGTCACGCGTTTTGTAACTGCGACTTTAGCATCTTAAAACCTGTTAACCGTTGCCAGAGCGCCGACGCACTGAAGAGTTTTTTTTTGTTTAAATAGTTCAAAGTTACTATCAGATTTAATGTTATTACCTTGACAAACTATACATCATTAAAAAGATATAACACTCAAGTTTCAGTATTTGACCACTATTGTATTCTCAGAAACTTATAGTGACAGTTATGTCTTAAATTGTGTCAGTAGTTTATGTGATCAAAAAATGAGTCGATACCTTTATGAATTATGAGCGTCAGCCGCTGTCATTCAGAATAAAATCCTATGAGGTCGTCATGACAGCGCTTGACAAAACAACGTCCCTCAGGGCTTTTAGCTCAAAATGTGCAGATTTGGAGAAATATTGATAGATTCTCATAGGTTTACATCCGATTTATATAGACAGGAATAATATTTATTGAATGTACTAGGGGTGCGCCGATCCGATACTCAGTATCGGTATTGCTCCGATACTAGCAATATTTGCCGGATCGGGTATCGCCAGACGAGACCATCCAAATCCGATCCGATATTGTATAGCCTACGTATGTTATTGTTATACAACACAAAAGGCACAAAAACATTATAAAGCACTATAATGTTTTCGTGTACTGTATTCCAAGAATTCTGAAGCCATTACATATAGTTTAATGTGAGGTACAGATTTAAATCGTTAAATTAATCTTCACCTAAGTGCTTCCCTCCGCTGCGGCTGTCAGTCATTCTCAGCACTCAAACAGCGCGTCGCGCTTGGGTAAAACAGTCAACACGATGAAACTCTCTCCAAGATGAGTCAATGTTCCTATTATTATACTGTAGATATGTATATAAAGGTCTATTGTTTGCATAAAAGGACTTTAACGTGCTGGAGTTTCACATGTTACTTTCAACCGGGTGTCTGTTAGATCACAACACAACTCCTCAGCAGGGGCGGAGCGGGGGGGTGGCTAATTGGGCTTAAGCCCCGAATGGTTTGTCAAAAGCCCCGAATCTTTTAGGTTTTTTAAAATAACTTCAACTTTGTTTGATTTCCTCTCAGAATTTCTGATGGAGCGGCAAAAAATTAAACAATGTGCGTGGTGGCGGACGGTAATGCATCGCGCATCACTCAGCTTGTTTGCCAACTGCCAATAAAAACTAACGAAGAAGAATATAAATTAATCTTCTTCGCCGTTGTCATCAGGGGTTGGCCGCTTGCGGGCTGTTGTATGTTTAAACCGGCGTCGTAGCGAGCTTACTGGCTAACCGGCTGAAGTTATTATGGACATCATAAAGTTTTTTTATACGGAACACTAACAGTAAACCTCACCGGCCGGAGAGAGATTCAGAAGCAGCGTCAGACGAACCGCGGACAAGTGTTACATGTGAATCTGCTGTTGTAGGCCTAACACTTGAGTTAAAGGTATTGTAGGTAGAAATCCACAAACATACTTTTTGTCAAAATTTGTTTAAACTGTCTTTATATATCAATGCATAATTAAAATGTAAGTACTCTGGAAAAGAAATTATAAAAATCGAGTGTCTGTAGTCCTCTTAGGACTACAATAAACACAGCTCATTATCCCATTAACTCCCACTCCCTCCCTACTCGGCTCCTTCCAAAGCCACGCCCCCAAAACAAATGAACGCGCAATCCCGGCCATTCGCTCAGCTGGAAGAGTCGGACGTGTTTCCCAGCATTACCAGATGTAGTGACATCATGTCAGAATCACAAGTAATAAAATAACTAACTTTATCAGTATGAATATAAACAATTAACATGGCTGTTAGTACTCACTATCCAGCTCGCATAACGATACTTGTAAAGTTACAAATATTTTACTAGCTCGTAACGGAATCAAACTCAATATAAGGCAAAGCTATAAATAGCTTCATTGATACACGTTTGCCGTTACTATCAGTTACACTGTGATGAAGGGGAATTTGTAAGATTCATAACATAAGATTGTTTACAGATAAACTGAATTACATACACTCAAACACCTTCTCACAACTGCATTGCAGACCCAAGATAATATAACACACACACACACAACATATATTGTATAGCACATACAGATACAACATAAAGAAATATGTAAACATATGTAGAGCATATAACAACAAACCAAACGTGAAAAAACGGAGTAGGTAGAGTTCACGGTGAAAATAGGAACACAGTTTAGGCAGAGGGTAAAGCTAGGTATAAAAATAGATCCCCTAAACTTTTTAACCTAAAGTTAGATTCGGCGAAATTAAATAAAACAGCTTTCAACTGCAGATAGGCCTATTGCTTATTTATCGTCTCAACCCTGGCTCACTAACAGTAATGTTATACTAGTCGACACCAAAGTTACACTGTCATAGCTAAGCCAGTACCGTTAGTTATGCTACGTAACGTTAGGTAGCTAATATTAGGTAGTTAGGTGTGCTAGTGATACATGCTTCATGAAAAAATAAATGCCATCCAAATGAAAACAGCAAGATTACCTGTCCAGCAGAAATAAAGCCATCATGGAGTCACTTTTCAGCCCCTTGAGATCACTCAGTAGTAGCCGACGCTGGAAAGCCATGCCGACTCTCTTATGATTTCTTTATTTATCCAAAGACTTTTTGTTCATAGCCTTTTCAAATACTGTCTTCCTTTTTTTAACTCGTTTGACTTCGCTGCCTCTATATGCAGGTAACGTTACTGAGAATTGTGACTGTTCTTTCTCTGCCATAATTGTTTGTTATTACTAGCTTCCGTTCCTTTTCAAACGGGTGCGCGCATTTGGGCTCCTCCTGTATCAGCAGAGGTGGTATCCATGGTAGCGAGGGAGAGTGACAGTCGCCCCAGCCAATCATTTCTTTCGTCCCGGTTGGAATAATGAGCTGTGTTTATTACAGTCCTGAGAGAACTACAGACACTCGATTTTTATAATTTATTTTCCAGACAGGAATATAATTATATAATTATATATAAAGACAGTTTGAAAAAAATTGGAAAAAAGTATTTTTGGGGATTTCTACCTACAATACCTTTAAGTGATGACAACAATTCCAAGTACAGATGCATCAATATCGTCAATAAGTTATTTTTCCCCCCATACTTTAATTTAAAAAGTAAATCTTTAATATATTCTAGATTCATTACATAAAAAGTTAAATATTTCAAGCCTTTTATTGTTTTAATCATGATGATGGGCTTACAGCTCATGGAAATCAAAACTCCAGTACGCCTATCTCAAAATGTTTTAGAATTTTAGAACAAATAATTTTTTATACGACCTGACAAGATCTCTAATCAGCTAATCAACTCAAAACACCTGCAAAGGTTTCCTGAGAATTCAATCTGTCAGTTTTGTTCTGGTGGTGCAGCACAATGACCTTTTCCACAATATTACATTTTTTTGAGATGCGCCTGTAATAATGTAATAAACATATTAGTATTTACATAATTAAAGGAATTGTTATGGTGAACAGTGATAATGAATAAATGGTAGCAGCAGAGTATTGCTAATTAAATGAATATCACTGTCCACAATTTTATATGTAAGCTTTTTGGGCAACGCATCATTAATTTACTGTAACATATTGCACAATATCATCAATATTTAATGCAGCAATTCTGAACAAAAAGTATACATATTTAATAATAAGACACAGGTCTTTGGAACTTTTATTGCACACATGAGACTTAAATTATTCTCAGCAAGTTATGGTGGCGTTTTGGCCCCAGTCTAAAAGGGCGGCTATATAAGTTTTACACGCCACCAGATACCACTGTGTTTTACCTATTTAGGCAAACTTAAAAATAGTCAGATAATGGTTGCCTCTTTTTAGTTGCCAGGGGTGAAAAAAATGAGTCATCCTTAACATTTTTGGTGTTTTGGATTCACTACAGCTGGAGAACAATTACATACAAAATAGGTTGTAGGCTCTACTCTGTGATTTTTTTTATTTTTACTGAGTAGGCCTAACTATCATAATTTTCCCAGGTAGTGTATAGATTTTTAGGCTTTCTAATATCTCAAACAGCCTGAAAAATAGTGCATTTAGCTGACACAAATGGGGAAAAATCTCCAAGGGAGTATGCCCCTGCCTGGACCGCCCCTAGGTTTGGGCTAAGCCCCGAATGTTTACATCGTCTGGCTCCGCCCCTGCTCCTCAGTGATCACAACACTAGAGTAGAGAGCGATATAATTGCTCTTCACACGCACATTAACTTAGGGCTGTGCAATTAATCGAATTTTGATTTCAATTTCGATTTTAGCTCCCAACGATCTCCAAAATAGTACAATCGAGTAAAAACGATTATTTTGTCATGTTATTTTGTCTTGTGTTCTGAATGACTCGCGCGAGCGCACATCCGTCCCTCCCGAAGCCTTAAACTCTCTCAGCCTCATAAACTGCAAGCACAATAAACTTCACAATAACAATTGGCTAATTTAATATAGACTGGAGTGAGACTCTTTAACATCTAAAATTTCATTCATTTCTGCTCGATCACTGTATCGCCTCAGTTCAAGCGAACGGCAGCGCGCGCACACGTGACCTGATCATCTGTTCCGCTTTACAGAACGAAACACATCGAGAATGAACACAGGGAGCGACATAAAACGTGTCTGTTTGTCCGGGAAAAGGGGATTTTTAAGTTTCAAGTGAAAGAGCGTTTTACTTGCCCGACCGATCGAAACGCGAGATGGTTTTGATCTTGTACAGTCCGTGTAAACAGAGATCGGTAGTTTCTGGAAGCTGCGCTGCCTTTGTGTGAGAGAGACATACAGTAAGTGACAAATCAAAACAAATGAGCCTAACAGCTCACACAAAAACTCACAGAAGAAACATACTGAGGTAGAAATGTTGAGTTTTTTATTTATTTATAATAGGCTATATGATAGTTAAGTAACATAACACGACTAAGGGCTGTTCTATAATATCACGATTGCAAATGTTACACTGAATTTATAGTTTTATAAACAAGTAGCCTAGTTTATATGTAGTAACTTACATTTTAGACGGAATATTGACTGGTTTTGTTCCATTTCACCGACGAAAATAGTTACAAAAGAAAAGCATCACTAAGCGCTGTGTTTTGTTACTGTGTGATTTATTATTTTGAACAAATCGTTTTAATGAATGACTCAATGATTCATTTATTAAGACGGTCACTTGTCGCCACCTATTGATTTATTGTTTAAAGGCAAAGGCATCATTGATTTTATTTTTTATTTTATTATTTGTTTAAACATTAATCTCATAATATTTACACAGCTGTAATTTTGCAGTGTAAATTAATTTAATAGATAACAGCACTTTTTATTAAAACTGAATTTGATAAAATGTAAGAATTTGACATAAAACATATTTAGTAAGGTTTAATAAATTGTCCTTTATAAAGGCAAATAATGCCCTGGTGACCCCCTACAACAAATTACTTTGTAAACATGTCACCTTTTTCACCACTTGTGAGTTTAGAGGTCTGTTTAATATTTCAAAAAGTACAATAAATGTTCAAATTTAGATTTTTTTAAGAGTTGTTGAAAGGTGTCTTTTAATAAATGCAACATGTTCCCAAAGTCATGTGAAATAATCGTGTTACATAATAGTGATTTCAATACTGACCAAAATAATCATGATTATGATTTTTTCCATAATCGAGCAGCCCTACATTAACTGAAATTTAAAACTGTTAAAAGGCCCAAACTAATGAACAAATAAAGAAATATACGTATCTTACTTTTGTGCTTTGAACTTTTCAATGCGACGCGCTGCGCGCCGTGACTCCATGTTGCTTCGAGCGCATCGTTCTGCGCACGGGATGCGCATAAGGTTTCGTGCCGCTCTGAATTGGAGCATTTCATATTACAATACTTTTGCGCAATGGCAGTTTATTGATAGCCTTAGTTGTTCTGTCCAATCTATGTAACATATGTTGCTGCTTCATTAAAAAGTTGCGCTTAAAATTTTAAAATAAATGTATTTTAATTATATAGTATATATTTTGTCTGTATTGTTTTACAAAGTAAGGAAAATAATGTTTAAGTCAAGCTTTGATGCCTTTAACAAAAGAATAATCCCAGTCTCTTCCCCACAGTGAGGCATACAGATACAGTTTATTAGGTAATTTGGCACTGTTTTTTTTTATTATTATTTTAGTATTGGATCGGATCGGTATCGGCCAATACTGAGTCCCAGGTATCGGAATCGGTATCGGAGGCAAAAAAAGCGGATCGTTCCACCCCTAGAATGTACCCAAATGTGCCGATGTAATCATTATGAGCGCTGGATACTCTGATGTACTGTTTTTTCAATCCATACTGGCAGCCTGAGGGCGCCCTGTGCACATGCAGTCCATATATGGAACACATGAAGAAGAGCCATAATCATGTGACATTCAGGGAGTTCCTCAATATTAAATACAGAGTTTTAGACTTGTCATCTTCAGGATATAGATATAACATGGTCAGACATGTGGCTTTACCTGCAGTGGATACATAGATTGATACAATGCCAATTTCAATTTTATTTTCATGAAGATGTTTCATAAAAAATAAATTTCTACTAACTTTACAGCTATTAATAACTATTTTTTCATTATGACAATAAATCATTCTACATTTACAATAAACTGCCAGGTGTCAGCTTTCAAATGACATCATACTCGTGATTTTAGTGCAAATGGTTCATGGACTGTATCTGTTTCAGTTTGGGTATGCCATTTCTGGGGATTTTTCAAAAGTGGGGTTGCAGCCTAACAGGTTAAAGAATGCAAAGTCTGCAACAAATTTCAACAATAACTCACTAAAAGAGTAAAGAAAAGTTATGTTACATGTAAAGAAAATCTGTAAAAGACAAGCAATATGAAATGAAAAGAATGTGTGGAATGAAAATAAAATGTAGAGACAAGCAATGTTAAGTGAACAGAAAATATGCAAATAGGCCTTTAAATAAATGCTCTTCATATTTTGTGTTCTCCTTTTGTGTTTTCATTTAAGCTATAACACTTGTCTTAAAATGTAAGGGATAACGTTACTGGAGCTTGGTTGGGGTGGTGGGACTGCTCGCGGGGGGCGCCGGAAAATTTCCCTTATTTTCAAATCCAAAACTTGACAGGTATGATGCTGTTAGAAACATTATTTGAGTCTGAACATATGATAAAAGCCTATAAAACTGTTCTATTGAAAGACAATTATTTCTCACAATAAAACAAGGATGAATCATCAATAATAGAGCAAAATAAAATGACACCTATCTTTATGAACTTCTACATGCATATAACCATAATATGTCCATATGAATCTAAATTCGACTTAATAACAACTATTAAGTGCAAATAAAGTAATTTGATCGTAAACGTGTTACAGAATTGTTTACAGAAACTGACAACGACCTTAAAACTCTTGAAAATAAAGACTGGTCAGCAATTAACGATTCCTGTGTCAAACTTCAATAATAGTCATTTATAGATTTTAAATTTACCACGTTCATTACTCACAATATAAAGTGTTTAGAATATATCTCAATTTTGACAAGGAAATGCAATCTGCAAAAGATAATAGACAAAGAAATAAAGTTAAAAATGAAAATGGCAACAGTGCACTTGGGATTGATTCCCATCAATTCAAATCTCAAACTTTAACTTTTGACTCGACATTCAGTAACAGTTCTCACTCCTAACATCGAGACAATCACACAGACGAACACAAAATCTCTCAGGTCTGAATGAACTCAACATATTCTCCTCATGCTCGCTGCTGCTGCACTAAATGTTTATTTCAGAAGGAAGACGCCAGAAAAGACGCACAAGTATCGCTGTGTCCGATAAAAACAATACAGAAATGAGTCTGTCGCTGAATCAATCTGTATAAAGTGTTTTTGATGGTTGTGTAAAAATGAGAAATACCGTGAACTGCTCTCCTCACCTCAGACGCTGAAACTGAATGACGGAAGAGAGACGGCGCGAGTGAGCGGTGACGTCATCGGCCTCCAACGCACGCGCGTACGGGACACCCCCGTAGCCAATGAGTGTCACGCAGTAGATTCGCATATTTACATATTTACTAGTAGCCTTCCATTATTATAAGGGCTGGGTCTTGACACAAATTTCACAATTCGATTCGATTTTTGATTGACAAGCTTGCAATTCGATTTTTTTATAACAATAAAGTTATATGAAAAATAAACATTTAAAGGGTAACTAAACCCCTGGTCAGAGCCTGACTCCACCCACTGGCAATATTTGAAAAATGCTGGAAAAGTGGGCATGGCCCAGCGAAGGGGGGCGTGCACCTGAGATGCATCTCTTTGTATGGAACCTGCATACGTCACCAACAACCGCTGTGTCACGAACCACCGCAACCACCAATAGGAAAATTCAACTGCAGTAGCCACCGTGCAACCTAAAGAGGGCAGCACTCAGACGTTTTTAAAACATATATTGCAGAATTAAAACACTTTAAACCCAAATGTAAAAAAAATTACTGGAATCAATTAACAGCATTTATGAAGCCCCATTCTTACAGATCATTAACTAAAATAAGTTGTTTTAGTGTTTAGTTGCCCTTTAAATGGTGGCTGTCATAAAAACTTGCCAGATTTATTCAGACATGCCTTAAATATTGAAGAACATTAAAAATTATAAAGAATATGTTATATGGTGCATAGCAAAATGCTCCTCTCTAGTGTTAATTTTTCTAGCTGACTAACGAGTTCATTGTCACTGGATATGTTTTTTTCTGAGGTAAATGTGACGTTACATGACATTGTTTGCAAGCTGTTTTGACTGACGTCTTTCCACGGTTGGAACACTGATTGAGCGATTCCATGTGACGTACGGATATCGATAAGTTGTACTCTCACACTTTCAGATGCTCATTCATGTTTATTTCGCGCTGTAACTGGTATTATAGGAAACGAGACTACCGGAGACTGGGCATGGAACAAATAATACTCAACAAGGAAACACAGGGCAAACAAGAGGGCTTAAATAAATACAGTGTAACCCCTCCAGTGTATCCGGCATGAGAGTCAGGCGCTCTAACAAGGAGGCTAAAGACTGCAGCCTCTAGCATCCGTCACTAGAGAGCCTTTTTGAGATCAGAGGAGTGAGGTTTACTCGCACAGCGACTACTAGCTGGCCTCCGTTACACTCACCCCCCTAAACCTCACTCCCATCTGGGTCACGGCACCAATATAACCCCCCTTCACCCGGGTCCCACTCGACCCGCTCCGAGCGGGCCTCGAACCCGGGTCTCCGGCATGAGAGTCAGGCGCTCTAACAAGGAGGCTAAAGACTGCAGCCTCTAGCACTACTAGCTGGCCTCAATTACAACAGGACTAATGAAGAGACAAGGGACACCTGTGAACATTTAAACAATCAACCAATGACAACATGATACAGACAAAGGAACACATGGCAGAGGATCACATGACTAAAGCGGGGATCACATGACAGACCAGAACTTTTTTTAACTTTTGTGTTCTCTTGCAGAACTTTGCTTTCTCTCATAAAACCTTTTGTGTGTTCGGACAAACATTAACTCTTTCCCCTTTAAAAAAAAAAAAAGTTTGCCAACCAGCATTTGTGATTATTTACACAAAAATTGCACGACCCCAGAATATTTGTTTTGTATGGCAATACATCATAGGAAAGAATTAAATACGAGGGTGCTTCTCAATTCTTATTTGTGCATCCTCGTTTCCTTTCCTCGTGTCTCAGCTCCGCCCCCTGTAGGTTGTGAGGGAAGGACGCAAGGAAAGAAAATGAGGACGGAGGAATCGAACGAAAGCTTTTTTTATACATTGGAATACTTGATCTCGAGCGTCACTTCACAGCGTCATCAGCAGCGCTCAAAGCATCTGCCCTTATGTTGTTGAAGCTTGTTTATTTAAGAAATTCATAATGAATAATAATAAAGCAAGATACCCTATTGAAATATGTGAGATGTGGGGTTTAAACTGCAAGGGTAAAGTATAAATTAAAATGATTGTCACTGATGTGAAGGGGGAGGAGAATGTATACGCGCGTCACGTTTAGTCAATAAAACTCTTCCGCATAGGATACACCTGTGTATCCTCGCTCATGACTCCTCTGAAAGCCTCCTCACTCCTCGATCCTCGACTCCTCGAGGTGCAATTAGAGAACTGAGATGTCCTTCAAGATGGCTGAGCTCGATTGGCTTCCGGGTCATAGGATGGAGGTCAGAGGAGCGAGGAGACGAGGAGGGATATTGAGAAGCACCCCGAGTGTAAAAAATATCCAATTTCGCGCATGCGCATCGAACATAAACTACGCATTTGATTAATCAAGTAGGGGAGCGCGGGGCCCAACCTAACGCGGGGTTAAATGTAACACGGACATAGTTAGTCAGGATCAGTCAGGTTGTGTTTCCGCTCTTCTCTCGCTGCTAGAAGACGGTCTCACGCTGATTTGTGGAAAGTTTTGATAATACTTTGTGAAGATACTGGACAAAGAGTGTTTTGACACCATGCAAGTAGTTTTTTTCATCATACTTTTTTGGGGGTTTCTGGGTTGGGTGTACGTCACCGAATCTAACTTTATATTACCTTAATCACTGTCTTGTTGGCTAAAACAGCACCATTTTGAAACATATCCGAAACTCCTTGCAACTGTTGGCTTTTAAAATATGTTTTACACAGCGGCGGTTATAGTTTTAGCACAGTGTTACAACTAAGCCGCCAAGTGTAAAATGATAATGAAATGAAAACAGGGAGCCACACAACTTTTCAGGTTTGATTGAGTATATATTTAACTTTGTTGGACTTTAACAAACAATGTTGGAATTTTATTTTATTAGGGCACAAGCCTTGAAAAGGTGAAGGCTCTAATGTTTTCCTTAGAAATATATATATTTTTGTATTTTATTATTATTTTTCTTACGACTATTCGGGCACTTTTCGGGCTCTTAACGTGCTCGAAAACTCTTGTTTAATAAATAAATAAATTACTATGCATTGATCACTTGTTCATTTATTTACAGCCTGTTTTTCATGCAATAAACCCTTTAAAATATGATTTTAAGCTTGCTTTTATTATTATTACTGTTATTATTATTAATAATAATGCAGCTGCCACACACAAATATAATTCAAATTGCAATTACAATATTTGATGATTTTATTTATTTATTGCAAAACTGTGCAGGCCTTTCCTATATCTCTATCCATGATATTGATCCATAATAGAAGGATGATTGGATGAGGGATGGATGTATGGATATCTATCTATAAAGATGCTCAAACAATATCAAACTATAGCCTAAACAGATAAAATAGTACTGAATTATGTGTGTTGCAACTAAAACACGTAACAATTAACCCCGCATATGGGACAAGTTGTAACATTTGCCTCGCTCTCCTCTACGCCATTGCGTTACAGGCTGCAGCGAGGACAATAGACATAATAGAGATTATGAAATGTATGTCTATGGCGAAGACAGTCTCTGAGAGCACGTCACCGACACTTTATCCAGGCCACTGGGTGGCGCTCGGGTGTAACCAGCTGATAGAGAAAACATAACATGAAAGACCGGCAACAGACGCTGACACTGAACACATGATGCAAGTATTAATGTAACAAACAAAACGAAACAAAGTACAACTTAGATGTGTGTGTTATGGGCAGCGTGCATTCGTGTCAGGGATGACAATGGAGTGGATATATTTGCGTGTGTGAAAACCAGTGTGCTAATGCCATGTGTTTGCAACCACATCGCCCCAGTGAACGAGGTAAGATGATGTGTGTGTGTGAGAGAGAGAGAGAGAGAGAGAGAGAGAGAGAGAGAGAGAGAGAGAGAGAGAGAGAGAGAGAGAGAGAGAGAGAGAGATGCGCTAACCAACAGGGACAGTAACTCTAACAAATTCGAATTTTTCCAGATCAATAACTCATGAGCTCAATGTTGTTATTTATACACATGGTTATTTTCGCCTGTAAAAACGATTTTTTTCTAAAAACTTCGCCCAGTGTGGAGATTTTGGAAAACTTTGTTCGCATGTAAATTCACAAAAACTTAGTTTTATGCAGCTGACGTCACAGTATGCGACAGATCTTGAACCTGCGTCAAAAGTGCGACTGTGTTTACATTTTCATTTGGCTATGGTGATCATGGATGCATTCAGAGTTTACAGTCGCAGTTATGTTGGAGCAAACCCTTTTCGTCTGTTTGCATTTGCAAATAGGCTACAGCTGCTCTATTATGTCGAGGAGCTGTTGTTACTATTTTCGAGGTTATGATTGGCTAACGTACGTCATAGCAGTGTGAGGACGACAGCGATATATTAAATATATTACAAATAGTTTTTCAGCGTGAGAAATACAATGTGTGGCGGGAGAGCGTGACAAAAGACCGAAATGAGTAACTGTCACTCTCAATGCGTGACACTTGACAGACCTGCGATTTTAAGGAAGTGGAGGTGGAAGTGACGTATATGCCGTAAAGCAGTCGAGTTTTGTAGTTCTCTTTGTTCGCCGGTTACTACCCGAAACCCGAAGTTTAAAAGTACGATTAAAAACGCTACAGACCCCGTCAGGCTATGGCAGACGCTTCATTCAACCTATTGTAAGTCGATGTAACATCACAAGAGACTTGGAAATATATTATGAAGGTTGAAAAGTTACCTGGTGTTACGTTAATATTCAACAATACCATTGATCTGTCATTGACACCATTATATGAGAACTGAACTGAGCTGGATGATGACATCCCTGTTTTCTCCAAATGGTTATATAGATTAATTAACTGAATTAATAACTTTTTTTTACAACAGAAATTAATCAACACTGAACTTCCTTAAGCTGGATTATGACACTTTTTTTTGTTCTAGATCTGCAGAGACAAACTTGGTTGCATTATTTTTCTATTATCCCTTTAAAGCTGCTTTGAAACAATCTGTATTGTAAAAAGCAGGCCTGATAGCGCTCCGGTGCCACGCCGGATTTCCGGCGTACAGACGTGTCTGCAAAAAAAAAAAAAGCAACAGCAAAAGAAGCGGAGTTCGACCAATCATAGCGCTGGGTTCATTCCCCAAATAGCAAGCGGGGATGATTGACAGATGCGTAAAGCCAATCATTAAAAAGAGACTGAAAATCGACAGCAATAAAGAATCCCGCTCGATCCCGCTTCCACTCCCGCTTCCACTCCTGCTTCTGACTGAGTTCATGAGCGAGGACAGTAACTTAGGCTACAGTAGTCACGGTACTTCTGACTCCTGAAGGTAAACGGGCTGGGGTGGATGTGGAAAGTTGAAGTATTGTATTGAGTTAACTTAATCTGGATTCTATTATCACACGGAGTGATCGCAATCGCATGGTTATCTTAAAATACTCCGTCATTCATGTCACTCAGATAAGATGAAGACATCATACAGCCATGCAAATTATAAAAAGCTTAAGTATTGATGAACAATAAATCTAAATAAAATTAAAATCGCTATGGCTAACTGATTATGAAAGTGCTGTGATTTGTGGATTAATTTAGGCTACTGATAAGCGCGAGTCTGCAAACAGGCGTTTATTTATTCATTATCAGTGTTGAGAAACGTAGCCTGCATGTGTTACGTTATTGTGTTATAATAACTAAAGTACCTAATTATGTTACATTATAATTTTGTATGAAAACTAGCGCGTTACTTGTGGATAAGAAACCGTTGTATCAGTGCTGCGCGAGCTCTCGCTCTCACAAACACAGACCGCGCGCACAGAGAGAGATGATAATTATCAAATGAAAATTGACGAACTGTTTTGTTCTTGGTTGTGGTTTTTTTCCTGTCAAAATGCCAGAAAGCATTTTTTATTATCCATCCAGTGTTTTTAAAATTCGTTAAATGACGGACGTTTTATTATTAACACAGCCTTATGTCAGATTCTTCTAACATATAGGCTACTGATATTCTTTTTAGAATAAGTGATTCGGTTTGCTATTATTGGTCCTGTGACAGGACTCGTGTCTATTCATTGTCAACTATTTTCTATAAGTATGTTTGTATTGGCTAACGTTTATTCAGCTAATGCGTGTCCTGTTTAAAATGTGCAATGTTCAAATGCAAAGACAGCACGCCTCAAATAAAAGTCCTTTTTTATTTTATTTTTATCAAGTAGGCTATCATATTTGGATATTGGAATAAAAAAATTAAGTAAATGTATGAATGTTTTTTTTTACTGTTTTCTAGGGGTTTCTTAATTTTAGACTAGTTGACCAGCACACATTATTTTGCAATGCAATATTAATCATGAAAAAAATACATTGCAGTGCAGTGCAAGTGACATTTAGGATTTGGGTCGAATTCAAAAAACTTTAGAAGTCAAGAATTATGAAGATAGACATGTGTTTGTGTGTGTCTTGCATTCTCAAAAAATAATGACAAAAATATATGACAACAATATAAGAAGACTAGAAGAACAATCGCTCATCACTTTGTGTCAGAAATTAGCGGAGGATAAACTCGCCCTTACGCATCTGTCCCAGGGAAAAAAGTTCAGGCTCAGGATTTTTTTCTACTATCACCCCTGAAAAAGTTCTGTATAATAAATGTGACTACGGTAAGTGAGAATTGTAACGAAGGCACTTGATCACGTATTGTTATTTTACAAATGGATGTTAGGTTACATATTCATGGTTTGTGTTTTAAATTGTTGTTGGCGTTGTATTTTACAGCATTTGTTAAATTTTCTGACCATGAGAATTGCATTTATTGTATTTTATTTCACCTATAGAAGCACATAACGATTCAGAGAGGTTCAGCGCTACCACCTTCATGCTGCAGAAATACTCACTGCCCTTTTTGTGATAGCAGTATTTTTAAACCGACAAGACGGGACAAATTGAATAATCACATTAAAATCCACTTTAAAAAGGCTGTTGTTCATGGAGGTATGCACATCTGGAGTTATTTTTTAATATACAGTGGCAATAGATATTATTTTACATTTATGCATTTGGCAGACGCTTTTATCCGAAGCGACTTACATTGCATTTCAAGGTACACATATTTAATAGTAGTCTCTTTGGAATTAGATGGTTTTCTGCATGATTTAGCCATAAAATATTAATTTATCTTCATTAACGTCTAAAGGTTACACAAACAATGCACACTGAAACTTAAGCTAACAAAACACAAACAATTATATATTTGTGTATTTGTATTTTGTTATAATAATGTTTCATATCTATGAATGCATCCCATTAAACATGTAAACACACAACAGGGATAAGATTGATAGGGTTGGAGTTACACTCTGAAGCTTTCCTTTTTCCCCCATCATATTTCATATTTCACAGATGTGGATTGGGCTGCAGACAATCTCTTCATTTCCACTGTCTGACCCCATCCGCCACCAGCACTGTATGTAACATGACAGCGACTACTGGGACCCCATCCGCCACCAGCACCTTTTCAGTCCATCAAATAATTGTTGTGTATGGTCCATGAAAAAAATTGTTGGTTGAGTGTTAAAAATTATTTTCAATTAAATCAAATGTTCAAACGCCCAAGCTTTGTTTTCATTGCATTATTATTTTTTTTAAGCTTTGTTCAGTTTGTTGTTAATCATTTGACCCAAAACAAATGGATAAAGTATGATTTTAACTTTTAAAAAAACTATTAACATTTGTTAATAGTAGTATATTGTCTTTTGTTAATAGGACAAAACATAATTCTTATGTTTTATACCATTTGATATATATATATATATAATAAAAATCTTTTCAATTAAATCGTTTAAAAAAGGCTTTATAATAACGTTGTTTTAAACTTTAAAACGTTCCGAAACACGAAAGTAGCGCAATGCCTGGCCGCGCCCACTTCCGGCATCAGACTGTTACCCCTAAAATCCACTGGATCCGTCTACGGCGCGGAACGTCAGCGTCGCGGATGCCGGAGCTAATCGCGGCCATTATAGTCAATGCTCGCCCACCAGCTGCGGACGCAGCGCCTCTCAGAAGCGTCTCTCCGCTCCGCAGAGAATAGGTAGCAGGTCTATTTCCGCCGCTTGCCGCGTCAAGCAGCACAGAGTACATCACACCGGGCAGGAAGTCAGACACAGAACGGCATAGAGGATCCGGTCGATTTTCAAAATAAAACACGCTGTGGAGACCAACGCTCTGCTGCTGAAACGCGTCTGAGACGCTTCCAGTGGACTTTGACACCGAGCTAGGGACGCATCAAAAATGTGGCGCTGACGTTCCGCGCCGTAGACGGATCCAGTGGGTTTTAGGGGTTAGGCTGGCGCTGTCGTCCTCACACTGCTATGACATATGGTTCTGCGGTTCTGCAGTTAGACCTATCTCGAGCTTTTTGTTACACACTGCCACCTACAGGTTTTGTATGCTCTTGACGGCACATATACACGAGTTCGTGTAAATTAACACTTTTCTGAAAACTGAGTGTGCACGATGTTATTTTTGAAAACGGAGAGGGTGAAATGTCCGTTTATGAAAATAGCCGGCCACGTAAAACGTAGCCCAAGTCGATTCTGGAATGACAGCTCATTAGCGATACAAAGTTCCAGCAGTCTTATTGGTTAGAATGAATCACGTGCCATCTAGTGTACAACTATTTGCATTGTTTTATTGTGACACATGAGTTCATTTTATTTAAAGTCCATGTAAAGGCAATTCTAAAAAAAAGTTCTAAACACATTATAAATGTTAGAAATGTGTTGCTAAAACACATTACAAAGACTGTGAAGTACTGTTTTGTGGGGTTAGAAGATTAAACAGTTTTTCACCATTGTGTGTTCAGGATTTTTTGGGCAGGGCTAAAACCATGGCTCGATGACGCACTAGAGCCCTTGAGCTCATGGACACGCCCCTTTTTGATGACGCACTGGAGCCACTGAGGCTGGCCACGCCCCTAACAATATAAAGCGAGCACTACAGCCTTCAATTTGCTAGCTAGCCATGCCTTCGTCACGGAAATGCGTTTTACCTGGATGCGATCACGTACAAAACAGACCAGTGTCCTTATTTAGATTTCCGAAAAACGATCACATCAAGAAGAGGTGGATTAATTTTGTGAAGCGCCACTTTGATGGAGAGCTGAGGATCACCACCAACACCCGCCTGTGTAGTGATCATTTCACTCAGGATAGTTTTATAAACTTTCGTCGGAGACAACTGGGATTCACTGATAATCCGCTGTTACTGGTGAATGGGGCCGAACCGACTATCTCCCCCCTCGGCCTTCATCCTCCCGTCGCGCCGACATCTGGAGCCATCATCGGCAGTGCGTGCCCACCAGTGAGTGTAAGTTGCCTGTTATAATTATAGTAGGTAGTCCACACAGTAACTCTTCTAAATTATGCAACCCTCTAACGTGATTTGTTTTGTTTATATGCATCAATATGATTCCTTAGACAAGTAATTTCAACTATTATCTGTTCACAAAGCCCCTTCCAACCACAAGAGAGAGCCCGTGTGACAAGATACAGAAATTCACACGAGAAGTTGGGTGTCAGACAGATCCCTGTGTGGGGGAAAGGACTGTGGCCACACGACTGTCTGAAAGAACACTAGCCAACAGAAATACAGGTATGTTGAGAGGTCAAGTGCGTATAGTTTGTCTTTTTTAGATTTGCTCGTGTTTTGTCTTGCTTGTTTTCACATTCATTAGATTTTAAAACATTACATCGCTAAAAGAGTAAAACGAGGCGCGCGTACACACAGAGAGGCGCGTTTCGTAGTGCGCGCAAACGCTGAATTGAATACTTTTTACCTGAAATGATTAGTTAAACCATACTTTATTTTTAACTTCGATAGACTATATTGTTTTTATCTGCGCTTGTAATTCATGTATTTGTTTTTATTTTTTACTGATTACTTGCCTTTAATAATGTTTTTAATAATTTATTTAATAATAATTTTAATAATTTTTTAATATTTAAATTTAATAATTGTTTATATTTTATTATACCTTTAATAATTTATTTATTAGCTAGGCTAGTAGTTTTTGCTGTTGTATCAGAGTAAAGGGCTTTAAGTATGAAATACAATTTTTTGCTGAATCGAAAAATGATGATTTGTGGCTCAAAAAACGTAATATGGTCCGAACCGAAATGAAATCTTTGCAAGGACATGAATGGGTTTTTTTAACCCTCTGGGCTCTAAGGTGTTGTTGGGGTCCTTGAGATGTTTTGACATGCCCTGACATTTGTGATTTTTTTTTTTAGTTGCTTATAAACATATTAATGGCAACGGTGTAATTACACTCTATTTAGTACAAACAGGGGTACCATAATATGTGACCAACATGTACATGTTTGTATTTTTGAGAGAATATTGTTTATGCATGGTTATTGAAAACACTAAAACTTAAAGTTTCTGAAATGAGGTCACAAGACACATACTAAATATGTGTCCACAAGACCTTTGACTAATGGATGTTGTCGCCTAGAGTTTTTGCTTCAAAATGATCTGAAAATCATCCTGCCTACTCATTCACACAAAACAATACATTGATTTAAATTTTATTAGACCCTTTTTGTTTGGAAAGGCAATATGCGTGGAGGCGTGTTCACACCTGAGAAGACAATGACCGGATAATGAGTCGCATAATGAGCTTTTCACACAGGTGTGTCACTGGATACCAAAGAATGCGTATAATTCAGGCTATTAGATAGCCTATTGAAAGGGCGGTTCTTTTTTTCAAAAAGTTGACCTTTTTGCTGTTTTTCTCCTACTTTTGTATTTAATTATGAGGTTCAAATACTTCATTTTGGTGACCTTTTATGCACTGATTTGTCTGCTGGTTAATGAGCACGCTTTTTCATGCACCTAAAATATATTTACTGCATTGTTGAACTCTCTGAACTACACACACACACGTCCAGCTACAATAATCATATTAATTTGAAACAGCAACCCAGAATATGTGTCACAAGGATTGATTAAAACGAGGACAATAATCACATGAAGGAAAAAAAAACAATTTAAATTCTGGACTTTTGGCAGTGAGGGGGGGGGGGTTCATGAGGAACAATATTGGAACAAACACAATAACATCTTAGTTGATAAATCAATATACCTACTTTATTTTTGACAAAACATCCCATACTATAGTATATTTAACATATGAGCAGAAATTGGCGAACAAAAGCGTACCTATTTAATGTGGCAATAGTCCTTTTTTTTTTTACAGTAAAAACTTTATAATCTATCCAAAACGGTCTATCCATCCCAGCTGATGTGGGCGTTAGCATGTTTGCATGGCTTGCCTCAAATCATTTGCGTTTGAATAGTGCGCACTCTCCGCGGGCGTGTCACATTAACACTTAGGGTGTATTCACACCAGGAAAGTCCGATAGTTCACTTGCTTTCGTCCGGACCAAATACATTTTTTTTTTTTTTTTTGGTACGGTTCGCTTTCACACTGCTCTTTTTGCAAGTGAACCAAAATTTGTAAACAAAACCACACGTGTGTCGTGCCGACGCGGTGTCATTGGTTGTTGCGTTAAATCTTACCCAGATACAATAGTGCTATTTTCTGATTGGCTAACAACACCAGAGGAGACGCGCTTGATTCCTGCCGGTTCCACAGTGAGAGCGGCGCGGCCAGAGTTTTGGGCGCTGCGGCATATTAAATATATTACAAATAGTTTTTCAGTGTGAGAAATACAATGTGGCGGGAGAGCGTGACAAAAGACCGAAATGAGTGACTGTCACTCTCAATGCGTGACACTTGAGAGCCCTGTCACTCATTCATTCCATTCCAATGATGCACACACGACGCGTAGAAAGACGCGAAACAGTATCGTGTGGCCAGACAGCGCACCGGATTGGAATGTAGTAGGCTACAACAGATCACTTTCCCATAACGCAACTCCGACTACGGAAGCCTGTTAACTCAAAGGCGCAGTGCTTTCTTGCAATTGGGTTGGTTCATGTTCACTCCGTAAACGAACCGTACCAGAGTTCGTTTGGAACCGTACCGAGACCACCTCTTCAGCTGGGTCTCGGTTCGGTTGTTTGGTCCGCACCCGAGTTCGATTGCTGTATTCACACCTGCCCAAAAGGTCCGCACCAAGGGGGGAAACGAACTAGAGTTCGATTCAATCGAACCAAACAAGGCAGGTGTGAATACACCCTTAATCAGGTGAAAAGAAAAGGACTGCCATCTCTCTCTTTTCATACAGATTACTTAAACTGAGAATATTTGTTTTTTATATATAAATTACTTAATTTAGAAGAAGATAATTTAAGCTTCATAAAGAAAAATCTCTCGTCAACAGAGTATTTTGAGTCTCTTTTGCACTGATAAGAAAAAAAGCGAGACTATTTCACCGGCGCGATGGCCGGCCCCAGATGGTTAAACCTGTTCTATTTACATAGCTCCACCTATCTAAATATAAACACTATAGACATTATGTAGCCCCACCCCTTTTCAGCCCTGCACTTCCGATCTGTATTTTCACAGCAATCTTGCCTATTTATGAATGAACGGCTCGTTTTAAAATCTTCCCAGTCTACTGACATTTAAGACATCTGCTTAAAACATTACATTCCTTTTGATAACTTTCGTTAACTTTACATTAAGTAAATCCACTTCAAAAGCTAAATTACTCCTGGACAGCAATGCCATAGAGATATACAGAGCAACCGCAAAAACGGAAGTTCTAAGACAATATTTTAAAGATGGCTGCGCGCTTGTGTCTCTGGTGCATAATGTCTATACACAAAGAACTCTTATTACTTTCCTTATTTCTATATATTTTCCAGATTCTCAAGCTACGGTAGCCACGAAGAGTGTCGCTGTGGGCAACACCACATCCACATCCAAGCTTCTTCCGCCCTGCTCTTCAACTCCACTGAAGCGGAAAGCAGGATCACCTGATAGACCACCAAAGCGCTCTCTCTTGGAGCTTCCCTCTTTTCAGGAATCTGTAAACGGTTTCAACTTGGCAGATCCTGATGACTCCACCTCCAGCATGTCTGAATTGGTTGACACCACCAGTGAACAGTAAGTTAACTTTATTTGTTATAGATCTTTGTTAATAGAACATAATAGGAACAATCACTTCCTCAGCATAATTTTAATTGATGCTGATTAGGGCTGCACGATTTGGGGAAAATGTCATATTGCGATTATTGAGGTCAAGATTGCGATATAATAAACAAATGGTTTCAAGAGTCAACTTGCTTGGTTCTAAAGCAAAATGCACACACAGATTAGTGATAATTCTGAAATGTGTATTTCTCTACTCAAACTAGCAACAACAACTAAATGATTGACAACTCCTATAATGATCAATAAGCCATTGGTGTCTGGATAAAAATGAATTTAAACCCAATTTTAAACATTAATTATAGCCATCCAACATTACAGTGATTCCGTCATTACAGTTGAAAGCTTTCAATTTTTTTGTAAACATTAATTAGGCTTCAAAAAATATAACGGCTTTTAATTTAAGTGAACTTCAAACAATCTTCACATAAACCCATAATAAATGTAATTTTTATCTGTGCCCTTCCTGTCTAACTGGTAGGCCATACACAGAAATTGAATAAAGTTATCAAACAGTCTGTGCTGCATAAATTATAAATTATATATAGACTAATCCTTATTAAAGTTACAAAAGTTCTTTAGTCAAGAGCAGTGAGTGTTTTCTTTGTTCCCTTTGTTCTTTGATTAACTTTAATGACAGTGATTATTAGTTGCTACTGTGTACTGTCCCTTTAAGAGCAGCCGCTGCTGACAGGATCTCACACGCGTCATATTCTCACTACTCTTTACGTCCATCATAAGACTGCTCTTATGTTATGAAGATACTCGACAAAACGACATTTTGGCATAATTGTGTGTTGTTCGTTCAAGCGTGAAAGAGAACTGTATTCTGGCGCGTGGTCTGTGCATGTGCATGATACTGGCGCGCGTCTTTCTGCGAGTCACAGTCAGGACATTCACAGGCAGCGCGCTCTCTTAGACTTGTCACGCATGAATGGTTTAAAAGCATTTGCACAAATAAGAGCGGGATCATGTAACACTAGCCAAAGAATGACTAAAAAATAACAGATGCTGCATTAATTGGCTTAACAACCCTAATTTGTTTATTACATATTAAATTGCAGCATTTCGCGTCATTTAATCGTATAGGCTTGACATTGCGATTGCTATATAATTAATCGTGCAGCACTAATGCTGATGTGATGTTATTTTACTATGAAAGTGATAAATTAGAAAACATATATAAATATATTTTTTTTGTGGTTTCCTTTGTCAATAGAGCACCAACCAAGCGACCACAGGACATGGTTAAATACTTGATATATGAGGAGTGCCTGCTTGAGCTTTTTAAAATCTGCCCCACCTGCTCAAGAGTCTGCAAGGTGATCACGTTTGTAAAAGGAACGTTCCTCTCTGTGACCCAGAAGTGCCTCCACCAGAGTTGTTCATACACCAGAGAGTGGAGGAGTCAGCCTCTTCTGGGCAGCTGTCCAGCGGGGAATCTGCACCTATCAGCCGCTGTCTACTACACCGGCTCTTCTTTCCTCCAGACTAACAAGGTGTGTAAAAATAATGACTTTTATTTTAAAAAAAGTTTATAAGGCCAGTGCACAGCTCAGTGCTACAGTGGGATGTAGTGCTATTTCTGATTTTACTTTACTTTACAGGTGCTCAATGCAATGCATGTGAGAACCTTCAGCAGAATGACACATCGATATCACGTGCACAACTACATTCTGCCTTCAGTGCTGCATAAATGGCGATCACACCAGAGCGACCTGCTTGAGGGACTAAAACAGAGCGAAACTGTATCTCTCGGTGGTGATATGAGAGCTTACAGTCCAGGCCAGTGCGCAAAGTATGGCTCGTACTCCATGATGGATCTCGGCACAAACAAAATTGTTGATATCCAGCTCGTACAGGTAAATGGATTATAAAAACCAAGTAGGCAGCAGTGTTAATTTCATTATTTTCGCCAACGACATTTTTTCACAGACGATAACTAAATGAGAACTAGTTTTGAATGACAAAAACTATGGCGAAAATCTATTGACATTTTTGTCAACGAATAAAAACTAGACGAAAACGTTAGATAGTGATGATTTGGGAAGCGATCCAGTCAGAACTGATGTCCTGCGTTTGTGGTAGATGTGCACATTTGTACTGTAACGTGCTGATCTACCCAGCGGGACACGAGTTGGCATGCGCGGCATGTCACATAAAACGTTAAAAAATGTAAACGTCTGGGAGAATGAGTAGAGCAAACATATAGATCTGAATAAGAGTGACGACACAAAAAAGAGGTCTATCTGGTAGGGTTTTCTGTGCGCTCACACCCGACCCAAAGCGTGCAGCCTAAAACTAAATGGCATTTTAGTCAAAAGACTATGACAAAAACTAAATCAAAATTTGCTGTCATAACACCATTTGCCAGGGAAACTCTTAGGACAATTTGAGAAATTTCAGACTTTAGAAGTCTGTATTTAAATAAATGTTATGTCTTTTTATGATCCACAGAGCAATGAAGTGGGGAGCAGTGTCCGTATGGAAAAGGAAGGACTTATCCGGACTCTGGAATTTCTCGAAAAATCTGGTGTCAAAGTAGCTTCCCTGGTGACAGACCGACACACCCAGGTTCAAAAGTTTGTCCGGGAACAGAAACCACACATTGACCACTTTTATGATGTATGGCATTTATGTAAAGGTAGGATAATTTTGAAAAGGTAGTTTGATTATTTGTAGCACATCTAATCCTGTGGATCCTTAACACCCAGTGTAGAACAAATGCATTACATATTTTTAAACTGTTCGCAGCACTCACCAAGAAGATGAATGCCATGTCCAAGGAGAAAGACTGCAACAAGGTCAAAATGTGGCAGAAGAGCATCAAAAATCACCTCTACTGGTCAGCATCCGGTTCATCAAATGGAGAGGAAACCGTGGCAAAATGGACATCTCTTCTCAATCACATCCAGAATGTGCATGTCCATGAAAATCCACTCTTCCCCAAGTGCCTCCACCCTCCTTCCACTGACAGAAACAAGTGGCTGAAGCCCGGTACGCCACTATTCAATAGCATTTATGCTGATCCTGTAGTATACTCTCAGCTGCTATGTACTCTGCATCTTTTATGTATTTATGTATTGGTTATTCTCTGTCCTCCTCTAGCAACAAAGGCCATCTACAAGCTGGAGAAGCTGCTAATGAACAAGCGTGTTCTTGGTGATGTGAAAAAGCTGAGCCCTCTCTGCCAAACATCTGCCTTGGAGGCGTTCCACGGTGTGATTCTGCGGTTCGCACCAAAAAACGTGGCCTTCTCGTACTTAGGGATGCTTTGCAGGTAAATTGTATAGTAATCATGTTGTCAATATTGTATAGTAGCAGCACTTTACCAACGGCCAAACCACACTGTCTACATGAGCGGCTTGTGTGCGTAGCGGAAGCTTTTCATTTTGGCGTCTATGTTAACAGATTAGACGGGGTTTCCGCGGGGCATTAAAAGTCATTAAATGGATTTTGTGAAAATTAAGGCATTAAAAAGCATTAAATTTGAAACCTACAGGCATTACAAATTTTGATATGGTTTTGAAGAGAATTTTTATCCACACATCAATAGCTGTATCAGTGATCCTGACCTTCATTCACATAAAGATGCCATTAAACAACTATTTGAAATATACTGTCTTTATGTTGGTTCTACATTAATTTGGAGATTAAAAAGCATTGTTTAATTTGAAGATCCCTGCAGTAACCCTGTTAGAGCAGCCAGAGAGAGAGAGAGAGAGAGAGAGAGAGAGAGAGAGAGACGGAGAGAGACGGAGAGAGAGAGAGAGAGAGAGAGAGAGAGAGAGGCGTCATTATGTTGGAGTAATCCCATACAAATCCTGATTTCAGACTTTACCTGGCTGCATTGCATTTCAATGAAAATTCTGGCTGTACCCAAGCGAGGACTGCAGCAGGAGAACTGCAGTTCAAAATTAAATTTCCCAAGGCCAAGAAAGGGGAACATGTGGTGTCCATGATGAAGACCAAAAATTCTACTGGTTAGTTAATTCTCAATTTTCTTTTGGTATCTCCATACTATATGTACATGATTCTGCATTTATGCATTTACCTCGCTGGCAAGATTTTGGCACCACCTGAGTGACAAGGTGTAGCACATTTGCCAGCGTGACAAGCAGTAAACACACAATTTCTATTGCAGTTACTTTGTTAAGAGTTTGTCAACAGGAGACCATATGAATGACTATATGCTTTGTGTTCTCGCCTTTGTTTTAGAATATGTGGCTGAGCTGACGGACATCCTCTTTAACGAGGTCATCCAGGACCCTGCACCCTTTGTGGCTGATATGAACGCAGTGGCTGTTCCTGGATTCCTGTGCTCACAGTATGAGCAACCTGGGAAATCCGACGCAATTGCTAGCCATGTGTCCAGGTTCAGCTCTAACACCAACACCCATCTAAGTCCACAATCCCTTTCTTAATCAATCAGCTGTTTTCTGTCAACATGTAACTCACCATCTCCACTGTACTGTTCTCGCCTTTACTCAATTTTGTTATTTGGGTAATATAT
The DNA here is from genome assembly GCF_051911475.1 of Siphateles boraxobius. Lineage (NCBI taxonomy): Eukaryota > Metazoa > Chordata > Actinopteri > Cypriniformes > Leuciscidae > Siphateles > Siphateles boraxobius. The sequence goes on from NW_027509130.1 coordinate 151,962, forward strand.
AGAGTACATTAGGTCTGTCACAATTACATTATTGACTTGTTGCGCAATACATATGGACATGATAGTCCAGATTTGACAGTAAGTTGTGACGCATACAAACATGGCATTACACAAAAACTGGTTGACAGCTGTACAAAATGTCTATGAAATTTATTAAAAGTATGTACATAGCACATTACCAAACAAGTACAATATATACAGATTTTTTTACATTTAAATGGGAGGTTTAAAGCCTGTGTACTCCTCTTCATCCGGGTACTCCTGGTGAATACAGAGCACAACACAAGAAGGTATAACAACCCAGTTGTGCTTTCCAAAGTTTCTCGGTTGAATTATCGTGTATACGATGGCATGTATGGGCAAACCTAAATATCTGTATCGGTAAAATCCACTATCGGTCGACCTCTAGTGCTTTCCCAAGTATCCCCAGCACCAGGAAACAAAACATCTGTTGGCCTGGTAGCGATCACGACTGTAATGATGAAATAAGAACAAAATGTCATGTCACATGATAATATTATATTTGTACAGGTTTGTTTTGGGTCGATGGTCTTCTGTCTGATAATTGCAATAAAAACTGACATTGTGAAGTTATCAGTATCTGGTGTCTTTGTACAACAAAAACAACCTTGGTCTTATTTATCCTCTCCTTTTTGGTCTGGTCTAACAAAACGGGATCCCAGAATGTGACAGTTTGATTCATCAACCTGCAGTCTGCCTCAAATCATTCATGTATACTAGAGATGCGCGGTTGGCGGTTACAGCCGCGGATGAACCGCGGATCGGGCGGATGACGTGACGAAAAATATGTATACATTGTTAAACATTGTTATCTGACTATACCTACATCCAAAAAAAAAAAATCGAGCACACTTTGAAATAGTCAAGTTTTCATCAGGCAGCTAGTCGAGTCTATGCAGAGACCGCTTGTTATTATCAGAGATGGCAACGCCGGTGAAGGAGGTACGTGACAAACTCAAAGGAGAATTCTGGCGCCCCATACAATAGCAGCATGTTGAAATGATGTGCCAAATGGGTTTTCTATTAGGCTACAATGAAAATATTGTACAGTAGCCTATCTGATAAGGTCAGGTTTGCCGAAATGCGTTTAATTTAGGCTATTTATTTATTTTTGTCCCTGCGCGCCGATTGGAAACGGAGTTCACTGCTGATATTCTGAGAGCTTTCTAGTCTCGCGGCTGTCATCAGCAGCGCCTTGTATCACCCGATCAGCGGATGGCGGGAAAATTGGTCAAAAACGTTGGCGGGCGGGTGCGGTTTTGAAAATTGGTCAAAAACGTTGGTGCGGATGGATGGCGGACAGACGATGAGTTTTGTGATGCGGTTGCGGATGAAATAATAGCCCATCCGCACAGCTTTAATGTATACATTAATAAACATAATTTCATAATATGATTACATAAATAGTGTGACTTGGTTCTTGTTTCCCAAACCATACCAGTGTTTGAAAGGCAGGCATGCTATTTGATCAGCACAAATGTAATTTCTACACATTAAAAATTAATGGAAATTATTTTATTGTCTAACTTAAGGCCAATTTATACTTCTACATCGGGTAGCATGCGCACAGACGTGTACCCTGACGCGCACCTCCTCAAAAATGTAACTACACGACGCGGACCGCTAGATCTGTGATTGTTCGGCTTGGTAGAATCTTCTGCACCGCCCGCCATTTTTAAATTCAGAAGTTCAGTGAAAGTTCAGTGAAGAAACATGGAAATGGACCAAGTGAACGAGCCATTGGTTGAAGATGTGTGGAAATACAGGCATCTGTATGCTCTCTTTCAGTCGCCATTGCGTGTAGTAGCCTAAACTCAAAACAGCCGCGAGGAATCTAAACACAGTGGAACATTAAAACTCTCCCCCGCTAACTAGCGTTTCGGTGCTGTAGCTGCATAGCAACACAGACATAACGCAGAAGCATAAATGCTCACGACAGCAGCGCCTACGTTCGTAGCCTGCGACATACACTCGGCGCAGAAGTATAAATTGGCCTTTACACAGCTCTTTCCTTCATCTCCAGTGGCCCATGGTCTGCCTGGATGAAGAGTCATGCACCATGACTCTTCAGGAAGCTCTCCACATCTATTCTGAACGTGTGGGAGTATGTGTTATAAGCAGGGGTTAAATTGTGATTTATTATGTGGGGGTGCTCTCCCTAGGGGGGTACGGAGGCATGCCCACCCCCGGGAATTTAAAAAAAAAAAAAAAACTATTAAATAGCACTTTCTTGAGAGTTTTGTGCAAAGAAATGGAGAAACTGAGTATTACATGAAAACTGCTAGGTTAAGAGCATATACTTTGCATTGTTGTAGTATCAACAGGTATTAGGACATTTAGCATTTACATTACTGTTAATCAGTCATCACTTGATTACACATTGTTTTACCTTGTTATATATAGTGACCCATACAATGTGCCAAACATAATATGCCAATGAAGAGACAGTGCAGCATATGAGAGTAGCAACAGCTGAGAAGATTTGGGTCTGTGGTGACCAGGTCCACCTCACACTCACTTCGGCCTTCTCCCATTCTCTCTCTTTACTACTACAACACACACACACACACACACACTCATCCTACTCTGCATCATTCCTCATCAAGATATGCACAAGTCATAAAAATAAAATCAATCTATCCTTGTGGAAAGGTTGCTTGGTAGCTAAAAGTAGGTCTAGCAAGTCTTATATTTCTGTAATTCACACAAATCAAATACAAATATGCTGACTGAATATATTGCTAGTTTATTTTGATAAGCCAGCTAGCAGTTCTCTTGGCAGTTTGCTGAAAATCCGGTGTCTGAAGTAAAATGCTCAAAACATCTCCTGAGAAAAATCACATGGTCAACCTAGTCTTGGTTATTTAATTTTGATTAAATTTTCCTTACCTTGTCATTCAAGGCCAGGGCACTTTTTGTACATTTCTGGAACTTTTGCGCGCTTCCACATCCCGCGCAACTACAGATCTCCCAGGAATATTCATATTGCTGCGTACATTTATCCGTGTCAGCTAGATGCGCGTGCGCGAGCGGTGCGCGACCATGGTCGACTGACAACGAGATTAAGCAGCTGAACAAGAATACGGCCGTGTTCCGATTGTTCTCAGCTCCGCCTAGACAATATAGACATGCCATTTCAAAATCTTTAATTTATTGTCATAAATATGTTTTCAAAAGCATCACTTTCAGCGGAGCTGTGCCCCGGCCCAATTTAACCACTGGTTATAGCCTAAGGGGTTTTAGTGCTAGAGATCTACTAGTTGTGTATTCATACTTTTAGTGATCATTGTGGGAGACACATTTGTTTATCTTTGCATACAGAATTAATGACTTTGCAGCAGACATTCTCATTCTCTGTCCTGCATTCTCCACAGGTGCACCTACAGTTTAATTCATAGTGTGAATAAAGATATTGTCATACATTTGAGTTGTCAATTCTATATTATGAACAATCGTACAGAAAAGTTATCTGAACAATTCAGAGCATATTCTGTATCTCAGCTTGTGTGTTGCAATAATGATATTCAGCAGTCCATTCTCTCGCATTTATGCACTTTGTTGTGACTCCAAAGTGTAAAAATATGTTTTATTCTATGTTATTTATTGCTAGCATAACTTTATTTGGCAAAGTTAGGTTATGCTAGTTACATATTGCTAACTTGCATAAAATCCAATTAAGCTGCTAGGAGCCTCTATTCCGGCTGTAGCGGTGACAGTTGAGTGAGGCGGCGGCAGCTTTCCCGCGAGGGGGCGTGGTTTCAGCGCAGCCCGCGTTTAAAGGGTAACTAAACCCCTGGTCAAAGCCTGACTCCACCCACTGGCAATAATTGAAAAATGCTGGAAAAGTGAGCAGAGCCCAGCGGAGATAGAGGCGACGAACCGAGGGCGGGGCTGAGCGGGGGGGCGTGCACCTGAGACCCGCAGTGACAGCTGCTGTCAAACTAGCTAAAATGGAGTGACGCAAGTAGCTTTGCAACAGAGCGGTCATTTGAAGTCGAGAACTTTTCTCCCCGACCTTCACCTGAAGTGGAGGAGGGTGAATTTTCTGTGAACACCAGCTCAAACTGCGGCCTTGACTCCCGCATCGCGATCGGCATCCGATTATTCTTATATTCAGTCATTTTGAGGTAATTTTTTCAAGGATTATTATTACTATTACGTTCATTATATTTTGCTGCTATGTGAAAAAAATAATCAGTAAATTGCGCCGGCGCGTTTGTCGACACCAGAGGATTAACTTTAGCCTAATAAGAAGGAACATAAATTGTGATTAAAAATATATGCTCACTCACATCATGACGCCGCTGCGGTGGTGGAGTTCATGCAGGAAGAGGTATGAAGAGCAGCGTTTGGCAGTGCGAGCTGTGTGGAGAAGCCCATTTCCACCTCCATTGCGTTGGAGAAGCAATCCCACGTAAAATGCAGGTTGCACACTGGAGCGATAGGCGAGATTAACTACCTAGGCCACACAAAATAATCTAAATAACTATATAAATGCTATGCTAACTAGATGCTAATATATACAGTATCTATCCTGATCGTTTTCAATACTTGTAATTCCAACTCCTGACTCGCTAGAGTAGTTTTGACGGAACCAGATGCTTTTATACCAGGGGCTGCCAAGGGCGTGGTGAGCTCGCAACAAGGGCGTGACAGAGTGACGTCAGAGAGTATTCTACGTCAGAGAGTACCCCTACTGCGGGAGCTTTCCGTTTAACCTGAAGAGGGCAGCACTCAGACGTTTTTACACCATATATTTGAAAATTAAAACACTTTATACCCAAATGTCAAAAAATGTACTCGAATCAATGAACAGCATTTATGAAGCTCCATTCTTACAGATAATTAACTAAAAAAAGTTGTTTTAGTGTTTAGTTACCCTTTAAAAGCGGAGAAAAACTGCTAATTTTCACAGGATTTTGATAGCTTGTTTTATTTACTTGGCAGCTTTTTTATCAATTCATCTAATCAGTGTTGGGTGTTGTAAGAAGTTCTAGTTTAACTGTCTTAAGTCTCAGCATATTCCAAATGTATCCAATGTGTAAGTATGTAGTATAAGGGTTCCTTTGTTCTGTATGAATGTATAGCCAACATCTGTTGTTCATTAGAAAGGACCTCTTAGATATCTTTGCTGGAAAACTGACCACATATGGATTTGTTATACCATGTGTATATATGATGTAATGTATGTCCTTATTGGCCAGAGTTGTAATAATCCCCTCATATTCTTACTATATATTCTTTAAACTAAGGATCTGGGGTGGAGAACTTTTCCTCCCCAGCGCTGTTTTATTGTTCATTCAATTGCTAATAAAGACCGGAATGAATGGCACGTCTTGTTGGAAACTTCATTTCTAACAGGAGTAAAGCAATACTAACTGATTAAATACTTACTGTAATTTAATTACTTTTTATTTAAAAAGTGAAATAAGGAATTACTCTTAAATAATTAGTACAGTAATCTAATTACACTGTTGATGATGCAATTATAGCTTTTAGAATAAAGTAAAAATTACAAGAATACAGTCTTCCGGAGAAGTTTTTTCCCCCCGTTTTTTTCCGTCTGAACTGCCTCAGACATGGATAAACTTAATAGTAGCCTTTTACTTTTATCTAGGGTTTCAACAAAAGGAAATTCTACAGGTGCTAATCTACCAACATGGCATTACCATTTGTGTTAGGACGTTACAAAATATACTGACTTTACAGTTTGTAGGGAATTATTTGAATTTCGAAAGGTATTATGAACCTACAAATACACTTCCCGATACATATGCACGCACACACTTACAAAGAGGCTCGAGGCGCAAAGGACGGAAAAACGCCCAAATAAGGGAAACGAAACCGACTCTGGAAGCCTACTTGACTGAGGCAACAGATGTCTGATCTCACATGATGTGGAAAAAACCCAAGAAAACTGCATAGGAACACTGTAACTCAGTTCCGTATATATATGACTGCTTTTTGATTGTTATGTTGTTGCATTTTTGATTCTGCTGTCATGTGCATCCCTGGTGAGATAATTCTCTACCAGTTCAGGTTATTAACTGAACTTCTTTTTTGCTCAAACTGCTCTGCTGGCCTTTGCTCCTCCTGGGCTTTGGAGCAAGGCGCCTCGCTGACAGACATCTGTAGAGCTGCGGGCTGGGCGACACCTAACACGTTCGCTAGATTCTATAGCCTTCGTGTTGAACCTATTTCCTCCTGTGTACTCGCTACGGCCAGTAACGCGAGGAATTAGGTTATGTCGGCTTGCCACGCCATTCCTGCCTCTCGGCCGGATATGTGCGTCTTTTTACCTTGTTGGTTCCCCAACATACGGTTAACCTTGTGAGTTCCTCCCTCACCCCTTCGGCTCCAGGCGAGGCGGTTCGCCCGGTGCCAGGTTTATTACCTCTCGTATGAGTTGCTTGTAGACTGGGTGGTCTACAGTGGGCCCTACGGCGACCCATTTCTTCCACGATCCAGCTACCATACGGGCTAGCATCGTGTCTTCCCCTTGACAGACCTTTCTGTCGTCCTTGTTGAGTACGGTCCCACCCCTCGGGGCGCGCCATGTGTTTCACTACCCCACGGGCTAGTACAAGTGTGTATTCCAGTGACTCCCTTCAGGCGGGCACCGGCTTCCGCAGCGTTCCCTCGTACAGGTTGGGCACTCTTTCCCAGCGTTATCAATTTCCACTGAGAGGGTCTTGCAGAACAGCAGTGTGATTCTTCCTAGCTTGCTCCCGCCAAAGACGACAAGAAACTGCTCCGGCGCGAAGCTAAGCTGGGTGCTGGAAGGGGCCAGGACCATGGCGTTTTATTAGGGATCCCAATGCGTTGGAAACTCCTCCAACGAGACGTAGGAGTTCCCTAACAAAAGGGAACTTCTCGGTTACGTGTGGTAACTCTCGTTCCCTGAGTAGGGAACGGAGACGTCTCGTCCCGTCGCCATGCTGCTGTATCTTCACAGAGGGCTGGACACCTTCCGGTTCCTCAGCGAAAAGCAAATGTGTGTACGCTTGCTTCCGCTTTATACCCGGACTGGCAGGCGAGGCGCGGGATGCAAATCTTGCATGCCAATATTCATTGGCTCGTTTTTGTTCACTCGAAGGCAATTGGTCTCCCTAGCGTGATCCCAATTCGCCGGAAGCTCCTCCAACGAGACGTCTCCGTTCCCTACTCAGGGAGCGAGGGTTACCATACGTAACCGAGACGTATTTATCTTTTGTTCAAATACATTTTTATTTTATTATAAAGACAAATACTGTTCAGTTTTACTTCAGCTTGCAAAGACAGTTCTATAAGTAATAGAAAGAGCATTATAGTTTTTACTGCAAAGTCAAGAACAACGAAGGACCCACGAGAGATTCTGCTGAAGGGTAAGCATGAATTTGATTAAGGGTTGTAAATGATGTTTATTGTTTCACCTAAGTGTAGGAATACACCTAGATTTTCTGGTATAAGATAAAAAAAGCTAATGAGGAGTTTATCCTAATTCTGACCTGACAGCAAAAGGCCACCTGGCTACTTCAATACCAGGGGCTCTTCAGGACCTGAGAGAAATACCAGTTCTCACCATTAGGCGGAAACACTTTTCAGACTGGATGGAGGTGATCCTCCTCTGCTTATTCTGCCTATTTTGTGCCTCACTTGAAAAAGTTCCTTTTACATTTTTTTTAAGTAATACAAAATTACAATAATATATTACATATTAGGTAGCAGGACAATAATACACATTTTTAAAAGGTTCACAGTATTTTTCAGAAATCAACACATATACTGTTTTAACTCTTCCAGAAAAGGGTTAAAGGCTTACACTTACAATATTATTTACACATGTTTATCAAATATTCGGCGAGAAACAAAATGAGATAAAATAAAAATAAATAAAAACATCAGACTGTTCTCTTTCACAATGTATATAACCCAGAATAACATTTTCATATTTCAATCAGAGATATATATACACAAAAAATAAAATAAAATTGTTTTTCCAAAATGTCACAATACCAAAATTCTTTAATCTAAATCTTCAGTTTGGAGACCACAGAAGGAGCAATTTACATCAAAGTCATCATAAATAAACCTTTTTAAAAAAACATGTTCTGGGATAGCAACGATTTATCAAACATCTTTCTCGAACAGAGCATGAATACTCCTGTTATTTGATTTGGTGGTTAGAGATAATTTACCAACATAGGTATCAGATACATTGAGATGCGGCACAATCTGAGAGAGCTTGTTATTAAATCCCTTGATAAACATAACAATCCCAGAAGGGACAGCTCCAAAAACAATAGCACATATTCCTTTGCTGTAATTGGGATTTTATAATGTGACAAAAATGCATCATAAAGGAATACCTTGGTCTTTAAATAACTGACACACTAAAATAATATTATGTTTAACAAAATTATTCAAGTAAATTGATTATTTTTTGTACAGTAAATCTTTGTTTTAACAAATTATAAAACTGTGAGGAGAAAAGTTATGCTTGTAAATTAAAGACCGCATTAAGAGATATTGTTTGTGAAAGTAAGATAAATTGGAAGGCATTATGTCAAGATTATAATTACATAAGACCAAAAAATGTAGACTACCTGATTGAGAAAAAAAAACTAAATTTTGATATAAAGTTTCACAAAGAGGAGGGATTTTTCAAATGTTGTTTAATACAATTGATTTTAAATGTATTATAAAGAGTAGAAAAGCTGACAAAAGTCCACTTTTATCATAAGAATTCATAACTGCAGATTTTATAGTGTTTCTTATTTTCTATTTATTTTTCATTGACTCTTCTATGTTTGTCAAACAGCATTTTTTGATTGAAAAGAGTTCACATTTATGGATATTTAAGTGTAAGCCTGATGCCCTGGAAAATAAAGTAATACTATTAATAGCTAAAGACACCCCAGCAAAGTTGTGTAAAAACAGTGCAGTATCATCTGCAAGTTGACTCAGTATGATCTCTCTATCCGCGATATTAATATTAATGCCCTGTATAGCACTTGCCCTAAGATGAACCGAAAGTAATTGACAAGCTAATAAAAATAAATACGGTGAAATCGGACCGCGCTTTTCTAATTCCACGTAGTAAATTAAATCTGGTAGATGAGCCTGTTTTCAATAGAACAGTTCGCATTTGCATGAAGTGTTTGAACAGCTTTAATAAAAAAAGGACCAAAACCAAACTTTTCTAAGGCAAGAAAAATAAAATTATGTTCAACGGAATCAAATGCTTTATACAAGTCTAAAAACAAAATAAAACTCTTATCTACAATTAAATCTGAGTAATCAATAAGATCTAATCTAATATTATTTGAAATATACCTAGCTGATAAGAGACCAGACTGGGATTCATCTACAATAGAATCTATTACTTTTTAAAGATGTTTAGCAAAAATTAAGGCTAGAATTTTATAATCGTTATTAAGACATATTGGGTGCCAAATATCAAGAAAAACAACATATTTTGTGGGTTTTGGAAGTAATGAGTAAGAGTGAAGTTTAAAATAGGCCTACTTTCTCTGAAAACTTGCAAAAGAAAAGATAATTTGTAGAATTGTGGATATAAACCATCCGCTCCTGGAGATTTATTAAGTTTAAGACAATTAATGGCTTCAGTGACTTCCTCCAAAGCAAGTGGTAGGTCACACATTCTTCTGTCTGCCCCATTAATTTTACAAAAACTAGGTAGTGAATTGAAGAAAAAAACTGTAGCTGATCCGTAATCAAAAGAGGAACTTTTTATTGAAATCAGCACAAAATTGTGAAATTAAATCCATTAATCTGTAATCTATGAATTGCATTTTGACAGCAATTATGTCTCTCAAGTTTAAAAAAAATAAATAAGATGAACTTTGTTCACCCTGCTCCAACCAACGCTGTCTAGATCTAATAAAAGCTCATTCAGCTTTGGATATTATTATTATATAACTATTTTCTATAGTTGTACACTGTATTATGTTATGTCCCGTACGCGCGTGCGTTGGATGCCGATGACGTCACCGCTCGCGCCGTCTCTCTTCCGTCATTGAGTTTCAGCGTCGAGTCTTCTGAGGTGAGGAGAGCAGTTCACGGTATTTCTCATATTTACACAACCACCACACACACTTTATTCAGTTTGATTAAGCGACAGGCTCATTTCTGTATTGTTTTTATCGGACACAGCGATACTTGTGCGTCTTTTCTGGCGTCTTCCTACTGAAAGAACTTAAGCATTTAGTGCAGCAGCAGCGAGCATGAGGAGAATATGTTGAGTTCATTCCGACCTGAGCGAGTGTGTGTTCGTTTGTGTGATTGTCTCGATGTTTGGAGTGAGAACTGTTACTGAATGTCAAGTCAAAGTTTCAGATCTGTGAGGGGAATTGATCTCAAGTGTTGCTGTTACCATTTTCATGTTTAGCTACATTTATTTCTTTGTCTACATTTATCTTTGGCAGATTACATTTACTTAAAATTACTTTAAAAATGTATGTCTATTCTAACACTTTATTGCCCCTGTATGAGCAATGAACTTGGGGAATTTCAAATCTATATGCATCCCAGATAGCACAAGTCTATTTGATTTGATGTTTACATCTGGAAGACATATTTTTTAGAGTGTTTGCTCATCTGCAATACGTCTATAGGACGTTTCCGGTCAGATGTCAAATAGACGTTTAGAAGATGTCTTTAAGATGTAATGATTTAGAATGCATGTTAAACTGATATCTTCTAAACGTCTATTTGATATCTGTCAGGGAACGTCCTATAGACGTATTGCAGATGAGCAAACACTTTTAAAAATACGTCTTCCAGATGTAAACATCACATCAAATAGACTTGTGCTATCTGGGATGCTAATATAGATAAATATTAATGAAGTGTGACAGGAAACGTAAGGCCTACATTTTCTTTTTTTAAAGAGTTCTATGATCATTTTCAGTTTCTGTACATCATCTGTAACAGGTTAATGATTGAATTTATTGCAATTAATAGTTATTATAAAGTCAAACTATATTTAGATATTATGGTGTTGTAGTTATTTGCCTGTAGAGGTTCGTAAAGATAGGTTATTTATTCTAATATTTTGTTCTATTATTGTTGATTTATCCATGTTACATTGTGAAAAATAACAGTATTGTCTTTCAATATAGGCCTAGCTGTTTTACAGGCTTTTATCAAATATCCTAACTCAAATAATGTGTTTCTAGCAGCAAACACTCAGAATAAAGTGAGATGATCTGCTGATGATCCTGAATGTCTTGTTGAATTAGTGTTGATAGTCTGAGGCTCATCAATATTAACAGATCTGCTGAAAACACTCTTTATTTCATAACAATGGTTCCTGTTTTCACCTCATTTGTTATGCTGATGTATCAGATCTAGGGCTGGGTACCGAGTTCGATACTTTTTAGGTACCGACCGAATTGCCTCGATACTATCGCGAATCGAAAAATGACTTGTTCAGGTCTCGACATTAACTTTTTGAGGGACTTGTCCTTCGGACAAATACATTTGTTTCACATGTCCATGCACAAAAGTCACTTGTCCGGGTGACATAAACCACACTTTGAATAAACAAAACAAAAAAATCTATCCAGTGATGAAATGTTTTCTGTGTTGACACAAATCTTGTGCGATGTCCTAAACTGCCTGTATAATCACACAACGTGTGCCGTGGTCCGTTAATGACACGTCCGATTCGCGAACTAATGACTCCTTTAAACCGACTCACTTAAATGAATGGTTAAAACAACTGATCTGTCCAACACTGAACTCAAGAGACATTGGAATCGGAAACACTATACAATAAGGTTCCTTTTATTACAGTCTAGTTAACTGATTAGTTAACATTCTATTAATATTAGTTTCTATGCGGATTTACTCCATGACAAAACCATTCTTTCCAAATAGAGCCATTCAAGTCATCTGGTGAAATTGTTTTTAAATCGCATTATTACATGGCTTGGTTGAATTCTAATGTAGAATGCGGTCTGTTATTTCTTGATAACAGACCACTGCTAAAAAGTATAACACACCACTGCCATGAAAAACAGAGCGTTGCCATGGATTCTAACCGTAGAGACGGAACGGACTATTTTCTTTAGCGGAAGCAATAAAATCGTTTTTAAATCAATAAACTCCTTTTTAAATCAATATTTTGTGTAAAATTATTGATTTACTTGGTAGGTAGCCATGTAATAAGCGTGATAATGTAGAGCGAGGCGGTTGTTATAGCAAATACAACCCCTTCAGGCTGATTAGGACCCCGACGCGAAGCTCGCTCTATCCCTTACATATCGCAGAAAAATAAAATATCGCAATGTCAATTTTTACCAATGAAGAACTCTTCCCACTCCCTTTCAGGCAGATTTCGATCGTCATAGTTTAATACTGTATGTTTGTTTTGCACTGCCTTGTACTTCTGTGCCATTGCCTGAAATAAATAAATCAATGAAATGAAAAATGAAAATGAATGTCGTTCAGCCCTAATACAAATGCTGTTAATGCTTATTTACAGTAACGTTACACGGTTAGCTAACTTAGCTAACGTCACTTAACGTTATTTGTCAGCCAGGTTGGATTGCCCCCGACAGACGCCACAGAACATAACTCCGTCTTCATAAATAACCCAGTTGGATTTATCTTTCCATTTGGTTACAAATTTTCATTCCCGTTTTAATTCGTACGGTGCTGTTGGTGTAAGGTGACTTGTTTTTGGAGCTTTTCCTGGCGCTTGGCCGGGCTGCGAAGCCTGAAGAAACATCACTCTCCACCACCGTTCTTGAGTCAGGTAAAAATATTTAAACTCCTGATTGGCCAATCAAAGCATTCTGAGCTGGACGCTGGTTCGACGGATTGTGGGGAAAAAAAATGTGTTCGTTTCAAATCGGTAAAATTAAATCTGTAAAATCGACGTAATGAGTGGCACATAACGTGAAGTAACATGCCATTTTATTTTGTTTGAAATTTAACTTGTCCAGTGGGACAACTTATTTTCTTTTCCACTTGTCCTACAAAAAAAATCCACTTGTCCCGGACAATCGGACAAGCCTTAATGTCGAGCCCTGCATGTTGTTCGGTTCCAGATTTTGATACCTAAGGAGTTAACTCGTCAACGTCAGTGCTCAAACACAAAATGCACATACACGCACAAGACGCGTGGAACTCTCCGCACACATACTCATATGAGACGGGCGCGTGCACGCACAAACTCCCCACGCGCATACTTATGAGACGCGAGCACATACATTTTTCACCTTAATTAAAACAAATTCTGGTAACACTTCTCACTCAGGGTAACATTGTTAATAAAACTGCTTGTGCTTTTTGGTTAAGGGTGTGCCAGCAGACACTCAGGATTGGTATCAATCCTAACTTGGCCAAAATTAACAAAAAAAGAGAAACCTTTTTGCCACAACATGACCATATAATATAAATAATAAATAAATAAACAAATTACATTGTGTACAGGCTAATACTGAACCAACTAAAATGCAAAGGAATGTAAACAAAAACTTTTTAGTGCAAAATCAAACTGCATTTGTGATTAACCGCTCAGCAGTTTTTCTTCAGAAAGATCAACATGTCGGCTTTTTCTGGCAACAGACAGGCCCGCTCCTGACTAATGGTGTCCCCAGCAGTCAAAAATGTACGCTCTGAGGGCGTCGATGAGGCTTGTACACAGAGGTACCTGGCTGCCAAGCTAGATAGCATTGGCAGTGTGTCCTTCATACTCCACCACCATGTCGCTGGATTCACTGTGGAGAGTGTACACGGCCAACTGTATAACCTCTGTAGAGCTGTATTTCCTCCTGAATCTTCTCTGAGGTGCTGGTCATGCTCTTATTGGCTCTTGCTTCTATCGCCATGTCTTCCTCTGCAAAAATCTCCTCAAGGGCAGAAAGCTTTGCCCGCTTCTACAAACAGAAAAGATAAAAACAAAACAAAGCAATATTACTGGGTAGCCGGACTCAAACATACTTATTTTCTTCTGAAAATGAAACAGGAAGAAACCCGATGTCCGTATATATTTACCTGTGTAGCTGGCGCTGCACAAGCTTCATCAGATAAGTCATCATCACTTACTGTCTCTTCATTGTCTTCTTTGGGCTGCTGAGCCTGGGTCCTTTCAACTTTATTCTATATTTGATGGAAACACAGGTATCACGTACATTGATTTGATTTACAATGGAAGAGGAGAAAGATCACCAGTAATAAGAATATTAATCACACCTGATGTGTCGCGCTACTAATCAGCTCCTTCACTACTCTGTCCCACACTGCATCTGCGGCTGCCACTCTTGACTTAAATCTTGGATCTAAGGCTGTGCTTTCCTCCAAAAACTGCTGAACTCCTCCTGCAAGACAAGAACATAGAATAGAAGTTAGGTTTCTGAGTATACCTTCTGAAAACAATTGACAAATCAATAGGATTATGATACTCACTTGGTATCTTTTTGAAAGATCACCCCAGATTTTTTCCTTGATGCACTGAGTAAACGTCCTCTGCACTTATGGTGAAGTGGTGCTCAAGTTTCCCCAAGATGGGCAGAATCTGACCCAATGTTGGAATCCTTTCAGCGGACATGCAGAGTGTTGAAGTATACAGTAGCTTCATGAATTTAACAAACTCCTCTGCTTTTCTGAAGTCATCATCAGTAACTCACTCCAGTCTGAAAAATGTCCACATAGTTTTATTAACAAGATTAAACTTCTTAACAAAAGATATTTAGCCTGATACTAGAACAAGCCAATTCAAATACCTGTCCTTCTACAATGCCCTCTTTAACCGAGCGTCCATTGCAGCTGCCTGGATGGCAGGGAACTGCTCGAGGAACCTCTCCACCATTAGAAAGAGGCTATTCCGCCTGTTCTTAACATCCAAGATGACAGTATGTTCTGGAAGGCCTACAGAGAGAGACAGATGGGTCAAACTGGTTATCCATTTGGGGAAACAGTTTAATAAACAATTTAATCAAGACAAGTTAAGTTTAGCGTATTTTGATTTCTACTTACCGAGAAGTTTCTGCTTTTCCTTTACACAAGGTTTAGCCAGTCTAGACCTCTTCAACCAGACCACCATTGCACGGATCCTTCCTGCCCACCTTGAAACGGAGGGCACATTGTACAGTTTTTGAGCAGCAATGTTTAGTGTGTGAGCAAAGCAGCCAATCTTTATTATGCTCTTCTTTTTCACTGCCACATCCATGTTTGCTGCATTGTCAACAGTGATGGCTACAACTTTATTTGTCTTTGATAAAGTAAAGTAAAGTAAGACCGGTATACCACGACAAATATGATGAAGACCTTCACAGTGCACGGAGTAAACATAAAAGTTGCTCCGTCTTCGACTGGTAAATAAAGAGATACCTTGTTGATCACTCTGACAGTGTTTATATTGCAATAAATAATAACCTACTGAATGTACACTGCCGTTCATAAATGTGTTGGTAAGTCAGAGTTTGTTTTCAGTAAGGAATACGATGCATTAAAGTTATCAAAGATGACATTAAAACGTGTAATGTTACAAAATATTTTGTTTTTAAATAAATGCTGTTCTTTTGAATTTTTTATTCATCCAACATGACATCATGACTTTGCGTAAACATACACGCCACTTTCAAGTCAAGTGGCGTGTTATCTATACGCATTTTGAGCTATCCGCGTGCATGTCCACGCCGAAACGAACCGTCATCTTCCGCGTGTATGTGTACACCGTTAAATGTCCGAGTGATTCCGCTGTATGTGTACGCCGTTAAATGTCCGAGTGATTACGCGTGTATGTGTACGCCGTTAAGTGTCCGAGTGATTCCGCATGTATGTGTACACCGTTAAATGTCCGAGTGATTCCGCGTGTATGTGTACGCCGTTAAATGTCCGAGTGATTCCGCGTGTATGTGTACGCCGTTAAATGTCCGAGTGATTCCGCGTGTATGTGTACGCCGTTAAATGTCCGAGTGATTCCGCGTGTATGTGTACGCCGTTAAATGTCCGAGTGATTCCGCGTGTATGTGTACGCCGTTAAATGTCCGAGTGATTCCGCGTGTATGTGTACGCCGTTAAATGTCCGAGTGATTCCGCGTGTATGTGTACGCCGTTAAATGTCCGAGTGATTCCGCGTGTATGTGTACGCCGTTAAATGTCCGAGTGATTCCGCGTGTATGTGTACGCCGTTAAATGTCCGAGTGATTCCGCGTGTATGTGTACGCCGTTAAATGTCCGAGTGATTCCGCGTGTATGTGTACGCCGTTAAATGTCCGAGTGATTCCGCGTGTATGTGTACGCCGTTAAATGTCCGAGTGATTCCGCGTGTATGTGTACACCGTTAAATGTCCGAGTGATTCCGCGTGTATGTGTACGCCGTTAAATGTCCGAGTGATTCCGCGTGTATGTGTACACCGTTAAATGTCCGAGTGATTTCCGCGTGTATGTGTACACCGTTAAATGTCCGAGTGATTCCGCGTGTATGTGTACACCGTTAAATGTCCGAGTCATTCCACGTGTATGTGTACGCCGTTAAATGTCCGAGTGATTCCACGTGTATGTGTACGCCGTTAAATGTCCGAGTGATTCCGCGTGTATGTGTACACCGTTAAATGTCCGAGTGATTCCGCGTGTATGTGTACACCGTTAAATGTCCGAGTGATTCCGCGTGTATGTGTACACCGTTAAATGTCCGAGTGATTTCCGCGTGTATGTGTACACCGTTAAATGTCCGAGTGATTCCGCGTGTATGTGTACACCGTTAAATGTCCGAGTGATTCCGCGTGTATGTGTACGCCGTTAAATGTCCGAGTGATTCCGCGTGTATGTCTACGCCGTTAAATGTCAGAGTGATTCCGCGTGTATGTGTACGCCGTTAAATGTCCGAGTGATTCCGCGTGTATGTCTACGCCGTTAAATGTCCGAGTGATTCCGCGTGTATGTGTACGCCGTTAAATGTCCGAGGGAAACGAAGCAAAATGTATATCTACATCTGGGTAGCGATATTTTTTTTCCTAGGATTCCTAGGGTCATGTGACACTGAAGTAATGATTTTGAAAATTCAGCATTGAATTCAATTCATTTCAATGAATTACATTTTGAAATATATTCAAATAAGATTTTAAATTGTAATACTTTTTTTTTTTTTTACAATTTTACAAGTTTTACTGTATTTTTTATTTTTTTAAAAATCAGCTTTGGTGGGCATGAGCTCTTTATAAAACAGTTTTTGTTCCTTTTTGCACTGGCTAGGAGCATGAGTCAAACTAAAAAAAATAAAACCAAAGTTTTTCTGAGGTAATGTGTTATGTAATCTTGTTCAAATGGATTTCATAAAATTGGTATAGAAAAAAGTATCGTTAGGAACCGGTATCGAAACTGAGGTATCGAAATTGGCACCGGATCGAAAGATTTTGAACAGTACCCAGACCTATTCAGATATCCTGTAAATGTACTATTTCATTGGTGTAAACAGACTGAGAGTATTTGTTGGTTACTATATGGCTACGTTCACACTGCAGGCTGAAACGACCCAATTCCGATTTGTTTGCCCCTATGCGACCTGTATCTGATCTTTTCATGACAGTCTGAACGACACAGATCCGATCTTTTCAAATGCGACCCAGGCCACATGGGAATGTGGTCCAAATCCGATATGTATCCGATCTTTTGAAATGCGACTTCAATCTGAACGGCCAGGTCGCATGTATCCGACCCGCACGTCATTGATATGCGGCAAACGTCATAATTCTGCGTTGAAGTAGGCGGGAATGAGAAGATAAACAACAACTGGCGGACGATGCTGAGACAAGTCAATTGAAGGGAAGCGAGGTTTCTGATTTAATTAATATTTGGATGTCGGTAACCGTTGAGTACTCTTCTGCGCATGCGGGTCACTTCTGGGTCATTTCACATTCACGTTCTCGTTCACACAGGAGATCAAAAAAGGTCGCATTTAATTGGAAATGTGAACGGCCTTGCAAAAAAATAAAATCTTTTCAAAAAATCGGAATTGAGGATTAAGCCCCTGCAGTGTGAACGCAGCCTATGTTTATTTATTTTTATGCTTTCGACTGTTTTCTTACCATTATTTATATTTGGAAGAATTTACATGATTGTAATCTGTTGTCCATGAGCATAAAAATAAACTTAAACTTAACTAACTTTTTTTGATATTTTGGCAGATCACATCATCATTGAAGCTCCTCCCATTGTAATTCATCATCATTGAAGCTACTCCCACTGTAATTCTCCAATAAATGCTGGAATATTTCCATCGGCTACAAGTGAAGACAAGCAGCAATGCATCAGGAAGAGCTGAAATCTGTAAAGACTGAGTTTATTAAAGAGGAAAGTGAGAACACGAGTGATCCAGAACCCTGTAGAATGAAACGCACTGAAGATCCTGAAGAACAAAGAGGTTGGTGTTTATTCTTCATTCATTCATGATGCTGAAGAACATTCATGTTAGAAACATTCAAGCACTTCATCACTTTTAGATAAACAGTTCAACTGAAATGGCTGCAAAAGTTTCTGTTTTTTTTTAGCAAATGGTCAGTAAAGGGAGGTTGCATATTAATTGTCAACATCAGGTCAAACTAAATTTAAATATTTTGACTGTTTTATTTTACATTTATTTTATATATGGTTTACAATTTGTAACAATGTGACCTGAATTTTGTGCGTATTTTTACAAACATGTATACAAATAATAATAATTTCAAAATTTACAATCTACTCCTCTTTAATGCAAACATTTGTGTTCTTTCTCGCAGTGAAATTCCCTTGATCTTGTGTTTCTTGAATGCCTTTAATAATTCAAACGTTTTAGTAGTTTTTGACGTAATTAAGTATCAATCTAAATGTTGGTGTCAAAATATGGCAGTATTTTAATGTTCATATCACATTAGATAATTGTATGATTGATCAAACCTATTTAATAGTTCTCACTATAGAAATATGGGATTTGTGCCTATAATGTTTTAAAAATAATAACTGGAAGATCAGTGTACATCATTCATGGAAAGTTTCAGAGACGTATAATTAATTTATAAAAATAAATAAATTATTGTAGTTTTTATAGCAGTTGTCTGTTACATCTGGGATGATTTTTTTATCTCTATTCATATATCTTTGATTATTTAGAACATTTGAAAATTAGAGTTTTTCTTTCATGTCAGAGCTGATGGAAGTGAAGGAGGAGAGTGAAGAACTGTGTGAAGTGAAGGAGGAGAGAGAAGAACTGAGTGAAGTGAAGGAGGAGAGAGAAGAACTGAGTGAAGTAAAGGAGGAACATCATGTCAAACCTGGAGAAAAACCTTTGAGTCGCTCAAAGACTAAAAATAGTTTTTTAAAGAAAAGAAAAGACAAGAAATCTACAACCTGCACTCAGTGTGGGAAGAGTTTCTCAAACACACGTAATCTTGAAAGGCACATGAGAGTACACACCGGAGAGAAGCCGTTCACATGTAATCATTGTGAAAAGATATGCTCAGACAAACAATCTCTTAAGATTCACATGAGGATCCACACTGGAGAGAAGCAGTTCACATGCAAACAATGTGGGAATAGTTTCAGTCGTTTATCATCCCTTAATGTTCACATGAGGATCCACACCGGAGAGAAGCCGTTTATGTGTGAACAGTGTGAAAAGAGATTCTCAGACAAACAATCTCTGAAGATTCACATGAGAGTTCATACCGGAGAGAAACCGTTCACATGCAAACAATGTGGGAATAGTTTCAGTCAATCTTCATCCCTTAATGTTCACATGAGGATCCACACCGGAGAGAAGCCGTTCATATGCAAACAATGTGGGAATAGTTTCAGTCAATTATCATCCCTTAATGTTCACATGAGGATCCACACCGGAGAGAAGCCGTTCACATGCAAACAATGTGGGAATAGTTTCAGTCGTTTAGGACACCTTAATGTTCACATGAGGATCCACACCGGAGAGAAGCCGTTCACATGCAAACAATGTGGGAATAGTTTCAGTCAATCATCATCCCTTTATGTTCACATGAGGATCCACACCGGAGAGAAGCCGTTCACATGCAAACAATGTGGGATTAGTTTCAGTCAATCATCATCCCTTTATGTTCACATTAGGAACCACACCGGAGAGAAGCCGTTCACATGCAAACAATGTGGGAATAGTTTCAGTCAATTATCATCCCTTAATGATCATGTGAGGATCCACACCGTAGAGAAGCCGTTCACATGCAAACAATGTGGGAATAGTTTCAGTCAATTATCATCCCTTAATGATCATGTGAGGATCCACACCGGAGAGAAGCCGTTCACATGCAAACAATGTGGGAATAGTTTCAGTCAATTATCATCCCTTAATGTTCACACGAGGATCCACACCGGAGAGAAGCCGTTCACATGTGACCAGTGCGGCAAAGCATTTTTTGGGGCATCAAACCTGAAGAAACACATGACAGTTCATATGAAGGAGAAGCCACATTAATGTTCTGTGTGTGGAAAGAATTTTTCAGTGTTGCTATATTTACATCAGAAAATACACACTGGTGTGAGAGAGTACATGTGCTTTGAGTGTGAAAAGACTTTTACTACAGGGATAGATTTAAAACGACACCACAGAATTCACACTGGAGAAAAACCTTACAAGTGTTCACACTGTGACACGAGATTCAGTCATTCATCAAGTGTGAAAAGACATGAGAAGATCCACAGCAGAGAGAAGCCACACACGTGTGATCAGTGTGGGAAGAGTTTCTCTATTAAAAGTCACCTGAAGATCCATACAGTGGAGAAACCACATCCCCAGTCTGAGATCACAGTAAGTAGTTCATCTTAATGTACTGAGAAACAAAAAAATGCTTTTCCACCTTCCGAAAAGGTTCCAGTTGTGTTTCCACTTGAGCCTGGTATGGCACCGCATGGCACAATTACAAACCATTCTCGGCCCTGAACTCTCATCACACTTGGCTAACCGTGCCGAACTTTGATGGTAGTGTGTGTTTGACTGGTGGTGGAAATTTTTATTCTTTCCAGAAAATCGTTGATTATCAGTTCGTTCACCAAAGTTATTCATTCAGATTCATTCACTGATTCGTTCAGTGACAACGTCTTCATATTACATAAATATGACAGCAGGTGGCGAAAAATATTGTCTTATGTGTGTAACGACTGAGACAAATCAGACACAATTATTTGTTTTAGGTAACAAATAATATTTAAAACTCACTCTGGGACCTGTGGTCCCATCCCCCAACAAGGGCAAGAAGGATCTTTGGTTAGCTATGACTATGATCAGATAAGTTGGTTTTATTGCTGTGAAGAATGTGAAGACCGAAGAACAGAAACAGACTTTGAAACTAACTTTGTTGCATTAATTAATAAACGAACGGATCTATAAATGAACACGCACCGCCAGGAAATTGTGTGAAAGATTTACTGTTTTGTGTAGTGTCTTTTAATTCTATTAACATTTATTGTATTGATGCTGTGGATTATTTTGGTGGAACCAACGGTCAATGTAACCTCACCTATGCAGTGTTTGATCTCTATAACTTGGTACTTTGAAGATAGAAATGACTGTGTACATGATATGTCGATAACAACAACATAGTAGTATTACAAGAATCTTTCATAGTTCTTCATCAAGCTACCACCCATCCAGCGGGCACATGCAAATGAACACCCTTGGAACAAAGACCCATAAATCAAATTATCCCGCTTGGAAACTCCACATTTTTATTGGTAGAGGTGGGACCTGTTTTAAGCTCCAAATAGCATCCTCAACAAGCCCTCCTCCTCTTGGCTTCCCAGAATGTTCAGGGTGTTGTGCTGGTCTGCGTGGCCTCACCAGACCCCAGGCCTTGACCAAACCAGCCATGTGCTCATTCGGGAGAGAGAGGACTCTCTCAAGCACGACAAAATCAAGGACAACCTCAGGAGTTGGTCAAAACATCTTCATTCAACGCAGAAGAAGTCCATCTCAACTCCCAGCATCTGCTCTGCATGTCCTCTCAGGCCCAGGGCCGGCAGGCCACAAGCTGCACTCCAGCCATGAGAACAGAGTCGAACTAACCACGCAAGTTCATCATATCTTCTTCATCCAACGGAGAAGAAAACGATTGCAACTTCAACATTTGACACTCCTGAACCATCAACAATTTCAATTTTCACAACTTCAAGAATTATGTCCAATTTTAATGAGGTGCTTTGGAAATGATAATATTGATTGTTCTTTTCATAGTTAAATGGATCTTTTCCATAGTTCCATTTCCTGCCTCCGGTTTCATTCTGTCACTTTACCACCTACCTATGAATGAATGTGTTATTCTTTGTATGTTAGGTATGTTTTTGTTAATAAAACCTGTGCACAATATGTGTTTGGTTCTGATTCTCTGCTTGCATACAGTTTAATTTACGATCTTGAACCTGTTACATGCTCTAAGCACTGTACATGCTAGGAAAGACTTATTTTTCTGTGGCCATGAAAGATACCCTTTTCTTTGAATAAATGAATAATCAAAAGAGTTTGTTGGACGAACTGCTTTATTGATTGTAATGTTAATTTAGCTACCTCAAGTTAATCATATTAACTGATCCAGATATTTATAATCAATTATAACCAGTTATTGTTTAGATTCAGGATGAATGGCGTGCTCAATTCCTTTTGAGTTTAATTTGGGTGCTCTTCGGTCCAAGGTAGAACATCTTTAGAGACAGTGTAGAGAAGTGTAGGAGTGTAGGAGTGCCTCGGTCATCAGAGATTTCTTTTCTCTACACTGTCTCTATAACCAGTTATTATTGATTATTAATATTAAATAGAGCTGATTTGCTACATGTGTTATGTCTTAAGTCAACAAACGTATTTACTTGTAAAAAAAAAAAAAAGATTTGGCTTTATTAAAATGTGTGCCTACTTTACTCATTAAAGGATTAGTTCACTTTTTAAAAAACTTTTGCTGATAATTTACTCACCCCCATGTCATCCAAGATGTCCATGTCTTTCTTCAGTCGAAAAGAAATTAAGGTTTTTGATGAAAACATTCTAGGATTTTCCTCCATATAATGGACTTCATGGGGTACCAAACGGTCCAAGGTCCAAAAAAGTATGGGCATTTCACTAAATCTCTAAAGGGCCTGCAATAGCTCCCTCTGACATAAATGGCATGTATAGCTAAGTTCACATCAGTGGTGTGGTAGGCTGCCCTTAATAGCAAAACGTGTTTGATGTAGGCTACGTAGCCAAATTATCACCGTTACTCTACTCGTGCCTTAAAGGACAAGTTCGATATTTTACACTTAAAGCCTTGTTTTAAGATCGTTTCTGATGAAATAGAACGGTTAAGATTGAAATTTGGACAAATGCTGCTGTCCCGAGAATTTTAGGTTTCTGTGTTAGCAGTTTGGGGGTGTGGTCCTGGTCAAGACAATCTTCTGAACTCCAAACTGAATGTCAGAATGGGAAAGAAAGGTGATTTAAGCAATTTTGAGCGTGGCATAGTTGTTGGTGCCAGATGGGCCGGAGTATTTCACAATCTGCTCAGTTACTGAGATTTTCACGCACAACCATTTCTAGGGTTTACAAAGAATGGTGTGAAAAGGGAAAAACATCCAGTATGCGGCAGTCCTGTGGGCGAAAATGCCTTGTTGATGCTAGAGGTCAGAGGAGAATGGGCCGACTGATTCAAGCTGATAGAAGAGCAACTTTAACTGAAATAACCACTCGTTACAACCGAGGTATGCAGCAAAGCATTTGTGAAGCCTCAACACGCACAACCTTGAGGCGGATGGGCTGCAACAGCAGAAGACCCCACCGGGTACCACTCATCTCCACTACAAATAGGAAAAAGAGGCTACAATTTGCAAGAGCTCACCAAAATTGGTTGAAGACTGGAAAAATGTTGCCTGGTCTGATGAGTCTCGATTTCTGTTGAGACATTCAGATGGTAGAGTCAGAATTTGGCGTAAACAGAATGAGAACATGGATCCATCATGCCTTGTTACCACTGTACAGGCTGGTGGTGGTGGTGTAATGATGTGGGGGATGTTTTCTTGGCACACTTTAGGCCCCTTAGTGCCAATTGGGCATCGTTTAAATGCCACGGCCTACCTGAGCATTGTTTCTGACCATGTCCATCCGTTTATGACCACCATGTACCCATCCTCTGATGGCTACTTCCAGCAGGATAATGCACCATGTCACAAAGCTCGAATCATTTCAAATTGGATTCTTGAACATGACAATGAGTTCACTGTACTAAAATGGCCCCCACAGTCACCAGATCTCAACCCAATAGAGCATCTTTGGGATGTGGTGGAACGGGAGCTTCGTGCCCTGGATGTGCATCCCACAAATCTCTATCAACTGCAAGATGCTATCCTATCAATATGGGCCAACATTTCTAAAGAATGCTTTCAGAACCTTGTTGAATCAATGCCACGTAGAATTAAGGCAGTTCTGAAGGCGAAAGGGGGTCAAACACAGTATTAGTATGCTGTTCCTAATAATCCTTTAGGTGAGTGTATATGATTAATCATAATATGTGTGGGTTTGTTTTACACACGAGACTGTAACTACCCTGACCGCGTTTGGCTTTTCCATAGTAGAATCGCGCTACGTAAGCAATTACTGAAAAACAATAGGATTGATGATTATTTTATACAAAATCAATATCAATATTTCTCATATGTAATACGTTTAAAAACGTGTAAAAACTGCAGATGGATATTATATTGTGAACGCTTGCTTAGCATGGAGATTTCAGTGGAGTTACGACAGACGCGCTGTTTCATAATAGGTAACGTTAGGGCCTATGATGTCCTCTTATGAATGACAACATAGTGCATTGATCTCATAAGGCACAATTATTTTCTCTATAATGCCGTTCAGTGTGCAATATGTGTGTGTGTAGACTGTATATTTTTCACAAAACACCTTAATACCATTTTTAACCAAAACCAAACTTTTCTAAGGCAAGAAAAATAAAATTATGTTCAACGGAATCAAATGCTTTATACAAGTATAAAAAAATAAATCAAACTCTCATTTACAATTAAATCTGAGTAATCAATAAGATCTAACACTAATCTAATATTAATTGAAAAATGCCTCCCTGATAAGAGACCAGACTGGGATTCATCTACAATAGAATCTATTACTTTTTTCAAGACGTTTAGCAAAAATTAAGGCTAGAATTTTATAATCATTATTAAGACATATTGGGTGCCAATTATCAAGAAGAATAACATCTTTTGTGGGTTTTGGAAGTAATGAGTAAGAGTGACTTTTAAAATACTTTCTCTGAAAACTTGCAAAAGAAAAGATAATTTGTAGAATTGTGGATATAAACCATCCGCTCCTGGAGATTTATTAAGTTTAAGACAATTAATGGCTTCAGTGACTTCCTCCAAAGCAAGTGGTAGGTCACACATTCTTCTGTCTGCCCCATTAATTTTACAAAAACTAGGTAGTGAATTGAAAAAAAAAAAAAACTGTAGCTGCTCCGTAATCAAAAGAGGAACGTTTTATAGAAATCAGCACAAAATTGTGAAATTAAGTCCATTAATTGTATTATGACTGCAATTATGTCTCTCAATTTAAAAAAAAAAAAAAGAAGATGAATTTTGTTCACCGTGCTCCAACCAACGCTGCCTAGATCTAATAAAAGCTCATTCAGCTTTGGCTCTATAGATATAGTCTATTGAGAATGAGGCGATGTCGTCATGACACAGCGCCCCGCCCCCAGAGACCGCGTCATCCTCCCCCTTCCGCCATTTTGGGAGGATACCCGCCAGCACCGTTCATTGTTTGTATTGGTAGTAGAGGAGGTTGTCGCACTATTTTAAAATGCCTGGAAAACACTGTTGTGTATAAAACTGCTCCAGTGTCTCACACGATTTTCATGGAAACCGTAGGAACCATGCATTACAGTTTTTGCGTTTCCCTACATGGAAAAACCATGAAGGAGAGCGTGTCTCCGACGTCACAAGGAGACGTTGGATTTCTTGAGTGGCTGCAATTAGAAGAAAGGACATTACTTTCGACCACATCTCCGAGTCGATGAGAGTGTGTTCTCTGCAGTTTCATTCGATTAAAGGGTTAGTTCGCCCATTTAAGACATGAAGTTGTATGCAATCCTTACCAGCACTATAGTGTATACACACTGACCCACTCTGTTGTCACCCCCCTGGTCCGAGTTCTGACCGCTGGAATTTTTCGAATGAAGTAATCCCGGCTACTTTCCGGGGCCACAAAACTGTGCGTTTTTACGTGAAAAAAAGATTTGCGTTTCAAAGCTTGATTAATTTAACACAAACAAACACGCCGGGCAAAATTCATACCTCAGTTTTAATGCGGCACTATTTTCCTTCCGTTTCTATCAATCCGCGCTGCTGTCAATGTCAACAGTGCGCACGTGACGATTAGCTGTTGATAGCGCGACTCGCCGACAACATGTCCGACTACGAAACTTCAGATGATGAAACTAATTTTAGCACAGTGTCAGACGGATCAGATGAAGACAGTAATTTTAACTCAACGACAAAGGGATATCTTTATGAACCGGAGTATACCGATGCCGAACTTGAGCAGATGGACAAAGAACGGGAAGAGAGAGAGCGAGAGGACAGAGAAGTTGTCCAATCTGATGCTGGGCCCACCACAGCTGTAGCAAGAGGCAGGATGAATGACAAATGGTGTGTTCAATCAAATATTTTTCACAGCAAATTGTAACAATATATATATATATTTTTTTTTACACATCTTTTCACGTGTTTTATAATGGAGTCTAAACATCATCTTGTTTACCGTACAGTTTAGACATGGGATCATAAAGTTAGTAAATAGAGCTTACCCGTGGTACTGGTACAGCAAAACTCTTTAAAATCATGTTTTTTCCTTTTCCTCCTTGGTTGGAGATGTAATCGTCTTCGCTGAAGTGAGCACTACACACACGAAAATCCTTTATTCGAGATAATTTAGCTCCCGCTGAGTAGCCGATGGCAACCAGCCAAAGCTGTCTCATTTTCATATTTGATACAGGAAAACGATGAAATTTGAACTTTGATCCCGGCACATCCTTGTTGTCACAGCCTGGGATTTTACAAGTTCGCACCATTGTTAATTTAATATTTTTTACCTTGTTGTCGATCGATTGTGTAAACTATGGAAGAGCTGATCGTCACGTGCGCACTGTTGACATTGACAGCAGCGCGGATTGATAGAAACGGAAGGAAAATAGTGCCGCATTAAAACTGAGGTATGAATTTTGCCCTGCGTGTTTTTTTTGTGTTAAATTAATCAAGCTTTGAAACGCAAATCTTTTTTTCACGTAAAAACGCACAGTTTTGTGGCCCCGGAAAGTAGCCGGGATTACTTCATTCAAAAACTTCCAGCGGTCAGAACTCGGACCAGGGGGGTGACAACAGAGTGGGTCAGTGTGTATACACTATAGTGCTGGTAATGATTGCATACAACTTCATGTCTTAAATGGGCGAACTAACCCTTTAAGCTCTCTAAATATTTCTTTAAATGTTTATGTTGTCAGTTCTTAAAGCCACAAAGTGCACCTGATGTTGTTGCCTAGCCTGCTAGCTAACTACAGTGCTAAGCATAAGTGAATACATCCATGCTAAAGTTGACTAAAAAGAGGAATAAAAAAATCATATTTTGTAAATTGATCTTAATGCCTTAATTAAAACAAATATATATAGGAAAAATCACCATACCTAGAGATTGACATGGGGTAACGTTAGTTTCCATAAGATCATCTCTCAATGCAAATCAAACCAGTAACTGAAATAAAACCATGCTAATATCTAGGTATGGTGAAGGGTGTGTGATGATGTGGGGCTATTTTAATTCCAAAAGCCAAGGGAACTTTATCAGGTTGCATAGTAGCCTGGATCCATAAAATAACTGCCTTTAAAATAAAAAATCTGCCTGCCTCTATGGGAATTTAACATAGGGGTGTCCTGACTTATGCTCCCTGTATTTTAAGGAAGAACATTCATTTGTTTACGATACATTATTTTAGTCTTTCCTGCTCCGTCTCTGTATCGCTCTAACACTGTTGCCCCTGGCAACCGATAGCATAGGATCCCAAAATGGTGGACGGGCTCAATTCGTCACGTGACAGCAAGCTACCGTGACGTATGTCCTCATTCTCAATAGTTGTAGTTGTAGATATGTCCTGTATGATTGGCTGGAGCCTTATCTCCAGTCTCCTTCCAGCTTCACCAGAGATAACATCACATTTGGAATTATAATGAATGACAAAAAAATTAACTTCTTTTAAACACATCAATTATCTCGGGGAAATTTTTCATACAGAAATGTAAATGTATAAAAACACAGCCTCTATTTACTGTCTTTAAGAGAGAATTTGCATTATACTACAAGTCCCTGTGGTTCATGAATAAGAAAACAGCAAAAAAATCTTCTTAAGTTTATTGATGCCTTAAAATTAATTGAAGCCCCTTAACTATTGTCTTATAACTGTTTCTTTAACTTCTGTTATTCTATTTGTTTATTATTATTATTATTATTATTATTTTAGTTATTATTATTTTACTTTAATTTACTCTTCTTTTCCTAAAGTTGTTTGTAATTGTACGTGCTCGTTTCCTGTTTGCACTGATATTCTTGTGAATTCTAACTAAGCCAGACATTGTTGTTTATTTTGTAATTTACACTTTAAAAAAAAAGGAAAACAGTTGTAGATATGTCCCGTACGCGCGTGCGTTGGATGCCAATGACGTCACCGCTCGCGCCGTCTCTCTTCCGTCATTGAGTTTCAGCGTCGAGTCTTCTGAGGTGAGGAGAGCAGTTCACGGTATTTCTCATATTTACACAACCACCACACACACTTTATTCAGTTTGATTAAGCGACAGGCTCATTTCTGTATTGTTTTTATCGGACACAGCGATACTTGTGCGTCTTTTCTGGCGTCTTCCTACTAAAATAAACATTTAGTGCAGCAGCAGCAGTGTGATTTGTTTGTTTGATTGTCCCGATGTTTTGAGTGAGAACTGTTAGTGAATGTCAAGTCAAAGTTTGAGATCTGTGAGGGGAATTGATCTCAAGTGTTGCTTTTACCATTTTCATATACCTTTATTTCGTTGTCTACATTTATCTTTGGCAGATTACTGCTACATTTACTTAAAATTACTTTAAAATTTAGGTCTATTCTAACACTTTATTGCCCCAGTATGAGTAATGAATGTGGGGAATTTCTAATCTGCATGGGAAATATAGATACATATTAATGAAGTGTTCTATTATTGATGATTTATCCATGTTATATTGTGAAAAATAACAGTATTGTCTTTCAATATAGGCCTAGCTGTTTTACAGGCTTTTATCAAATATCCTAACTCAAATAATGTGTTTCTAACAGCAAACACTCAGAATAAAGTGAGATGATCTGCTGATGATCCTGAATGTCTTGTTGAATGAGGGTTGATAGTCTGAGGCTCATCAATATTAACAGATCTGCTGAAAACAATCTTTATTTCATGACAACAGTTCCTGTTTTCACCTCATTTATTTTGCTGATGTCTTCACATCTCCTGTTAATGTACTATTTCATTGGTGTACACACTGAGAGTATTTGTTGGTTACTATATGTAGCCTATGTTTATTTCTTTTTATTCTTTTAACTGTTTTTCTTACCATTGTTTATATTTGAAATAATTTACATGATTGTAATCTGTTGTCCATGAGCATAAAAATAAACTTAACTTAACTAACTTTTTTGAAATTTTGGCAGATCACATCATCAGTGAAGCTCCTCCCACTGTAATTCATCATCATTGAAGCTTCTCCCACTGTAATTCTCCAATAAATGCTGGAATATTTCCATCGGCTACAAGTGAAGACGAGCAGCAATGCATCAGATAGAGCTGAAATCTGTAAAGACTGAGTTTATTAAAGAGGAAAGTGAGAACACGAGTGATCCAGAACCCTGTAGAATGAAACGCACTGAAGATCCTGAAGAACAAAGAGGTTGGTGTTTATTCTTCATTCATTCATGATCCTGAAGAACATTCATGGTAGAAACATTCGAGCACTTCACCACTTTTAGATAAACAGTTCAACTGTGAAATGGCTGCAAAAGTTTCTTTTTTTTTTTTTTAGCAAATGGTCAGTAAAGGGAGGTTTCATATTAATTGTCAACATCAGGTCAAACTAAATTTAAATATTTATTTTATTTTAAATATTTTAACTGTTTTATTTTACATTTATTTTATATATGGTTTACAATTTGTAACAATGTTACCAGAATTGTGACCTGAATTTTGTGCGTATTTTTACAAACATGTATAACAAATAATAATAATTTCAAAATGTACAATCTACTCCTCTTTAATGCAAACATTTGTGTTCTTTCTCGCAGTGAAATTCCCTTGATCTTGTGTTTCTTGAATGCCTTTAATAATTCAAACGTTGTAGTAGTTTTTAACATAATTAAATATCAATCTAAATGTTGGTGTTTAAATATGGCAGTATTGTGTATTTTAATGTTCATATCACATTAGAAAATTGTGTGATTGATCAAACATATTTAATAGTTCTCACTATAGAAACATGGGATTTGTGCCTATAATGTTTAAAAAAATAATGACTGGAAGATCAGTGTACCTCATTCATGGAAAGTTTCAGAGACGTATAATTAATTTATAAAAAGAAATAAATTATTGTTGTTTTTTATAGCAGTTGTCTGTTTCATCTGGGATTAGTTTTTAGCTCTTCATATTCTCTCTTTGAATTATTTTGATTATTTAGAACATTTGAAAATGAGAGTTTTTCTTTCATGTCAGAGCTGATGGAAGTGAAGGAGGAGAGTGAAGACCTGAGTGAAGTGGAGGAGAGTGAAGACCTGAGTGAAGTGAAGGAGGAGAGTGAAGACCTGAGTGAAGTGAAGGAGGAGAGTGAAGAACTGAGTGAAGTGGAGGAGGAGAGTGAAGACCTGAGTGAAGTGGAGGAGAGTGAAGACCTGAGTGAAGTGAAGGAGGAGAGTGAAGACCTGAGTGAAGTGAAGGAGGAGAGTGAAGAACTGAGTGAAGTGGAGGAGGAGAGTGAAGAACTGAGAGAAGTGAAGGAGGAGAGAGAAGAACTGAGTGAAGTGAAGGAGGAGAGTGAAGGACTGAGTGAAGTGAAGGAGGAGAGTGAAGAACTGAGTGAAGTGGAGGAGGAGAGTGAAGAACTGAGAGAAGTGAAGGAGGAGAGTGAAGAACTGAGAGAAGTGAAGGAGGAGAGAGAAGAACTGAGTGAAGTGAAGGAGGAACATCATGTTAAACCTGGAGAAAAACCTTTGAGTCGCTCAAAGACTAAAAAGGCATTTTTAAAGAAAAGAAAAGACAAGAAATCTACAACCTGCACTCAGTGTGGGAATAATTTCTCAAACACACGTAATCTTGAAAGGCACATGAGAGTACACACCGGAGAGAAGCCGTTCACATGTAATCATTGTGAAAAGATATGCTCAGACAAACAATCTCTTAAGATTCACATGAGGATCCACACTGGAGAGAAGCAGTTCACATGCAAACAATGTGGGAATAATTTCAATCGTTTAGCACATCTAAGTGATCACATGAGGATCCACACCGTAGAGAAGCCGTTCATGTGTGAACAGTGTGAAAAGAGATTCACATTCAAACAAAGTCTTCAAATTCACATGAGAGTTCATACTGGAGAGAAACCGTTCACATGCAAACAATGTGGGAATAGTTTCAGTCGTTTAGCACATCTGAATGATCACATGAGGATCCACACCGGAGAAAAGCCGTTCACATGCCATCAATGTGGAAATAGTTTCAGTCGTTTAGCACATCTTAATGTTCACATGAGGATCCACACCGGAGAGAAGCCGTTTATGTGTGAACAGTGTGAAAAGAGATTCTCAGACAAAAAATCTCTGAAGATTCACATGAGAGTTCATACCGGAGAGAAACCGTTCACATGCAAACAATGTGGGAATAGTTTCAGGCAATTATCGTCCCTTAATGTTCACATGAGGATCCACACCGGAGAGAAGCCGTTCACATGCAAACAATGTGGGAAGAGTTTCAGGCAATTATCATCCCTTAATGTTCACATGAGGATCCACACCGGAGAGAAGCCGTTCACATGCAAACAATGTGGGAATAGTTTCAGTCGTTTTGGACACCTTAATGTTCACATGAGGATCCACACCGGAGAGAAGCCGTTCACATGCAAACAATGTGGGAATAGTTTCAGTCAATCATCATCCCTTTATGTTCACATGAGGATCCACACTGGGGAGAAGCCGTTCACATGCAAACAATGTGGGAATAGTTTCAGTCGTTTATCATCCCTTAATGATCATGTGAGGATCCACACCGGAGAGAAGCCATTCACATGTGACCAGTGCGGCAAAGCGTTTTTTGGGGCATCAAACCTGAAGAAACACATGACAGTTCATATGAAGGAGAAGCCACATTAATGTTCTGTGTGTGGAAATAATTTTTCAGTGTTGCTATATTTACATTTACATCAGAAAATACATACTGGTGTGAGAGAGTACATGTGCTTTGAGTGTGAAAAGACTTTTACTTCAGGGGTAGATTTAAAACGACACCAGAGAATTCGCACTGGAAAAAATAACCTTACATGTGTTCACACTGTGACAAAAGATTTAGTCGTTCAGTACATCTGAAAACACATGAGAGGATCCAGAGAGAAGCCGTACACGTGTGATCAGTGTGGAAATAGTTTCTCTTTTAAAACTCACCTGAAGCAACACATGAAGATCCATACAGTGGAGAAACCACATCACACAGTCTGAGATCACAGTACTTCATCTTAATGTGCCGAGAAACAAAAGCTGCTTCTCCATCTTCGGAAAAGGTTCCAGTTGTGTTTCCACTTGGGCCTTGCACGGCATGGCACAATTACAAACCATTCTCGGCCCTGATCTCTCATCACACTTGGCTAACCGTGCCGAACTGTGATGGTAGTGTGTGGATCCTCTCATGTGGGGCGGCAGTGGCTCAGTGGTTCATGTAGGTTGTCTACAAACTGAAAGGTTGGTGGTTTGATCCCCAGGTCCACCTGACCAAGTGCCGAGGTGTCCATGAGCAAGACATCTAACCCCAGCTGCTCCCGACGAGCTGGATGGCGCCTTGCATGGCTGACACCGCTGTCGGTGTATGAATGAGTTAGTGAATGGGTGAATGAGAGGCAAATATGTAAAGCGCTTTGGTGGCCATTGGGTCTGTTAAAGCGCTATCCCCTTAACTGTCACCATCCCGCTGGCGGGATATTTAAGTTTACTTCAATATTTTACTACTAAATCATAATCTAATCATGGCAAACTATATATCGTTAGAAAGGTCTAAGACTCAAGAATACATATTTGTTGATGATTTTGCAGAAAAATGTATGTTGGAAGAGTAATGGATTAATATATGACAAGAGTGCGCATCAAAAAATCTGTATCATTACAGGAGTTTTCACCTTTGTAACAAAAAGTCAACAACCACACTTTTAATCATTCAAACTTTGATTTTTATGATCGGAGTTCATAAAAGAAACATTGATTCGAGTATTTAGCTAAAAAAATTCAGAAAATAATATTATACACATAGAGAATGTCTACCTACCCCTATGCTGTATACATTATTGCAAAACCAAATAGATTTCATAACAAAATGCCCATTATAATTTATTCATTCAATACATGATACATCATCTAATATATGTTGCCGTGTTGGTAGTCCTCCCTCACAACATTATGTCCAATTACAGCAAGGTAATACAGTCTCAGTAGCCAAACAGAGCTGCCAGAGCTGTTACTAACGCTCAATTGATGTCTGCCTCTCAGTGTGCCAATGATCTCTTTAAAATCTGATATTGACACAAACATTAACCAGTAGAAACCACGTTTACATTTAATTGGAAACATCTGCCAATAGTAATCAAGCGTCTGTTTGGAAATGCTGCTGAATGTTTTGTAAACGTGCACAACAGAAAGCCACACATACTGGCTGCACTCTCATTCTCAACTGCACAATCTCAAGATGGCTCGACCTAGGCCTAAAAAGTGTTATACACTTTTGGAAGTTATTGATGAACTGTGTAATTCAAGCGATGAAGAACAAAATCATCACTCCAGCGATGACGGGCCTGATGCGCTTTTACCGGAAGAGATGTCTGATTCATCTCAAGAACGGTGAGTTTACACCTTTTTTCTCACTAATATACCTTTACTATGTGGGCTTATTATCTGTACTATCTTTAGTGGGATACAAGTAAATATTACATCAAATTATGTGACAGTTATCAATGTAGATGTGTATGTAGATGGATAATGAATTACATGTGATATAGTTGTTTTATAGTCAGTTTTATATTGTTTCAGTAGGTATTCAGATGATGATTGTGTGGAATTACCTGGTGAGAGATGTGAACCTTCTACATCTGCTGCTTCAACATCAGCTGATAATTTCAGAAGGTTTGGAAATGAAGGCAGAGGAAGAGGACAGAGCAGAGGGAGAGGAAGAGAGAGAGTGAGAGGACAAACCAGAGGAAGAGTGAGAGAGAGAGGACAGAGCAGAGGAAGAGTGATGGAGAGAGGACAAACCAGAGGAAGAGGAGAAGATAGAGAGAGAGAGAGAGGACAAACAAGAGGAAGAGGAAGAGGGAGAGGACAAACCAGAGGAAGAGGGAGAGGACAAACAAGAGGAAGAGGGAGAGGACAAACCAGAGGAAGAGGGAGAGCGAGAGGACAAACCAGAGGAAGAGGGAGAGCGAGAGGACAAACCAGAGGAAGAGGGAGAGCGAGAGGACAAACCAGAGGAAGAGGGGGAGCGAGAGGACAAACCAGAGAAAGACCAATAGAACCTGTTGTTTCCCCTGGCAACACCGAGGCAAGATGGCACACCTCAGATGAACCAGACATGCCACCATCTCAGACAACATTCAGACCGGCACAGACTCCTGGCCCTCAGCTTAACTCCACAGAGTCCTACAGTGCTCTTGAGCTTTTTCAGTTGTTTTTTTCACCAACAGTTTGTCAGATGATTATTCAGAACTCAAATGCATATGCAGCTGAGCATCAGGACACCACACGTAAGCCATGGCAGGACATGTCCCTGAAGGACCTGTACTCCTATCTGTCAGTTCTGGTTTACATGGGTCTGGTAAAGTTACCAGCACTGACAGATTATTGGAATGGATCCAGAGTGTACAGTCTTGGCTTTCCTGCCACCGTTATCTCGTGCCGGAAGTTTCAAGCCATATCCTCAGCCCTTCATCTTGGTGATCCAAAGATGGATGCTGAAAATTTGAGAAAAAAGGGGACACCTGCTTATGACTGGCTAGGGAAATTGAAGCCAGTGTATCAGGAGCTGCGTGAAGCATGCAAGACTTTTTTCATCCCCATCAAAACATTGCCATAGATGAGAGGATGGTGTCATCCAAGGCCAGGATTGGCCTAAAACAGTACCACAAAGAGAAGCCGAGAAAATGGGGGTACAAGCTATTTGTCTTGGCGGACTCAGCCAATTTTTATACATGGGATTTTTTCATTTATGAAGGAAAATCTCCTGTACCACCAAGCCGAGAAAGCAAGGGGCTGAGCTATGAATCAGTGATGACGCTGATGGATGAGAAAAACCTCGGAACAGGCTACAAACTGTATGTTGATAATTTCTACACCAGCCCATCACTGTTCAAAGACCTCCTCCAGAAGGGCATCTGGGCCTGTGGGACTGTTCGAAGTAACCGTGTGGGTGTCCCCAAAACCACCATCAATAAGCTGCCCAGAAATGCTCCTCGTGGGAGTATCTGTCGGATTCGGGACAATGAGCTGCTCTATGTTGAATGGAAGGATACCAGGGAAGTCCTCATGTGCTCCTCTTTCCATTCAGCAAATGAAAATCTCACTGTCCAGAGAAGGGTGAGGACGAGAGACGGACAATGGGCAGAACTGACAGTTCCAATACCTGCTACAGTTTCTGACTACAATAAGTAAGTTGAATTTATTTAGTCATGCTGTGTGAACATTTTTTTACTTAAATGTATCATTCTATTTACTTGGATATATTTGCCTTTATTTTTGAAATATGTCCTATTATTTTCCACAAAGGAACATGGGAGGAGTGGATCTCTCCGATGCCCTCATCGGCTATTATACAGTTCTCAGGAAGACCAGGAAGTGGTACCACTCATTGTTCTACCATTTCGTAGACATTGTGATAGTGAACGCATTCATTCTCCACCAGCAGATGGCTGCATCACAGAACAAAAAATTAAAGAGTCCGAGAGTATTTCGGGAAGCTTTGGTTCTGGAACTTGCCGACTGGATGCCCCGAAATGAGCCTGGTCCTTCCGCTCCTCCTGCCCCAGCTCCTCAAATAACAGGAAGAACACCCATGCCATGCATGCCACAGGCCAAACTTCATCGCTTCTGAATGCTACACAGATTGCCGAAGAATTTGCAGAGTGTGCAAAAAAAAAACCCACTGTGATCTGCCGTGCATGTGATTTGCAGTTTTGTTTCCAGGCAGGACGAGACTGCTTCAATTACTGGCACAATGTCCATTACTTGTAGTATAACCATAAAATCGTTGTAAATAGTTGTTAACAAAAGGGACAAAAATTGTTAATAGATGAAAATTGTAAATAGTTTAGATTGTAAAAGAATTTGTAAAATGTTTGTGGTTTAGTTTTCATAGTTTTCTTTTTTGATTCATTGTCTTATTTGTTTGTTCCAAATGATTTTTTTTATAGAAAATGTAACAGTTATTTGTATAAAAGCAATCAAATAAATAGTAAAAAAAACGAAAAAAAAACAATGTGTTTTGTGGTGTCATATGCCAGATCAAGTAACTAAGTGACCTTTAGAAATCACCAATATGGAGTGCCTGACCCCTACTGGATTTTTGGAGGTGATGCAGCTAAAAATCTCACAGAAAGCTATTTTTTTGAGATTTTGACCTACATTTTTTAACACAACTTGGTTAGAATTATGGTTTTGACTTTCTGTAATTTTTAGGCTGAAACCTATATTAATTTATATATTTTTCAATAAAAGAAAAAAAAAATATTTTATTATATTTTCATAACAATAAACTTAAACTTCGATAACTTTTATATAATTTAATTCTGTTAATTTATTCCACTTCAGCAATAATCTGCCAAGTGTCTTCTTTTAAAAGAGACCAACCGTAAGTCTTTAGTCAAAAGGGTTCATGAATTACAACCGTTTAAGTTTGGGTAGTGCGTTTTCACATCAATGCTCAAAAAGGGGGGTGACAGGTCATGGAATGTATTTACTTGTAACAAAAAAACAGATTTGGCTTTATTAAAATGTGTGCCTACTTTACTCATTAATTTAATAAAATAAGTCGAAATAAGTGGTTCAGATGACCAAAGCACAAGGTTTTCTTGCATAATTAAGATTTTAATTTTTGGTCAGTCATTTACACATTAAAAAATCTGGGATTATGTTAAACGTTGAATTATGTTCTAGGTTAAATTTGAATATATAAACAATCGTATGTTTACAGTACCTATAACTGTGTTTTCAGAGTGATCTCATGAAATGGCGTATGTATGACACGCCAATTCGTATTTCCATTTTTGGCGTGCTATCAACACGCATAATCACTTTTCAGCGTGTTTATCAACGTTGACTTAACGTTACATCACTGTATATATAAATATATGACCTACCCCAACCCCGTCCCTAAACCTACCCGTCACTGGGGTTAATACCATTTATGAGTCTTCCCCTACCATCATAGGAAAAAGTAATATCGCTCCCCAGATGTAGATATACATTTTGCTTCGTTTCGCTCGGACATTTAACGGCGTACACATACACGCGGAATCACTCGGACATTTAATGGCGTACACATACACGCGGAATCACTCGGACATTTAACGGCGTACACATACACGCGGAATCACTCGGACATTTAATGGCGTACACATACACGCGGAATCACTCGGACATTTAATGGCGTACACATACACGCGGAAGATGACGGTTTGTTTCGGTGTCGACATACACGCGGATAGCTAAAAATGCGTATAGATAACACGCCACTTGACTTGAAAGTGGCGTGTATGTTTACGCAAAGTCATGATGTCATGTTGGTGTTTTGCACCTGCTTTCTGCTGATTGACATTGACTCACATGCCAATTGACCGACCTACCCGGTACACTCTCATTCATTTCATTCATAAACAAACTGTACCAGTTCATTCAATTCGTTCACGAATGAGATCTCTCTCTCGTTCAGACTCTAAACAGAGCAATCTCGTTCAGTGATGGGCTTATTCGTTTAGTAGATCCAACCAATTACATGCCCCTTCACTGCCTGAACTGAAATGATATTGGCTGACGTTACACAAATGAGACCTAACCAGTACTGTTGTATTTTTTTTGTTTGTTTTACAGTTTTAAGAGAAGTACATGACTCAAACGTAATGAATTATTTTCGGTACTACAAAATGAACACAAAACACCAGTGCTTATAGTACTGTAATGTAGTAGTCAAATACATTGTTAAAAGTTCAAAAGACCACAAAACTAAGTCTAAAACACACAAACAAAATATAACAAAATCAGGTAAAGAGTAGCCTGGCTCCGCCTCCTACGTACTTCTGCTCAATTTTTATTTTCCTTCAGTATGTCGTCTGGGTTTGCGTTATATTCAAGGGTTTTCTCCAGCTAATTTGTTACCCGTCCAATCAGGCAAAAAGAGGGAGTGGCTGAGAACAATGACGTTGAGGTTGTGCGCTAGTTTGAGTCACGACCAAATGTTAGCGATTGGTTATGGCAGATCCAGAGTGACTCTTAAACTTCAACAGAGTACCCACCTTCAAGGAAGTTAACACTTGTCAATGGGAAGCGGCTAGACTCTCTGTACAAATGAAATGTACGGAAGTCTGGTAGGACCGGACCAGGTAAAGAGTAGTGTAAAGTTAACCCTTTCACGCGTACGATCACACCGGTGTGATCAGTCTTGGCTGGTCCCTGGAGCGTACGATCACACCGGTGTGATTAGAACGGTCAGTGCATCACGTGATCAACTGCTAAATTCAAACGTGCTTTCGCGCGTTGGCTGGCGCTGAGCCAGAGACGGAGAGCACTAAGTGCTGTCATATATCACAACTATTGAGTGTTTTCAACCACATAATGTTTATTTTAGGTTTCAGACATTTAAATACACAAAGGTACTAGCAAAACAGTGATTTTGAGTTTGTAAAATACACACTGATGTCTATGGAAGCGGCAATAATACTCCTTTACATTATAATAAGACGACACGTTTTATTCATATCAGATACACATTGTGTAAGTAGCTTTACATTTGACCCTATTCTTCTCCCAGTTCACCGGCCACTTAGTTTCATGCATTTCGTGAGAAAGTGGAGGAATTGACGTGTAAATCCAACAGATCCGATTCTCTGAACTGTGAAACAAACTAACATGGTGCCGCCCATCGCGCATACAGCTCAACTAACACGATCGTTATAAAGGTGTTTAAACATCAAAACACATCCACTTGCACATATTTGGCAATCGGAATATCAGTGTTTCATGCTATAGCTAATAGATTTGATGAATATTTTTAATAAAAAAGGGAAAATGACAAAAAAGCAGATCATCATTCATTCAGCGCTGTGTTGTGGTTCCGCTGTGTCATGTGACAAGCAATGACGCGTCACCATGGAAACATTAAAGTGACAAGTTCTAAATAACGGTCGCCTTGAAAAAGTCACACTGGGGGGTCAGTTAGAATATTTTAAACTTACGTGTGAAAGGGTTAAATCAAGTAAACAGTCAAGTGCTCCCCCAGCAACCCCCCCCGGAAATATAATTTAGCTCAAACCAAATAGAAAATGACAATGTGAATTTGTCTTTTACGGTTAGGTTAACGGTTAAGATTAAAATTTGTGAAACTCACAGAGTGGTCTGGGGTGTTGAAACACTTAATCTCGTTCACGGTAGAGATGCATGTAGACTACACAGGAAAAGTAATCGTGAAGACACTGAATTTCACATAAAACATAATAATCACAGATACACTTACATTGTTGTAAATGAGTTTTTATGAATGAATGGCTTGCTCTAACTGTTGCTCTGGTCTTCGTCAACAACACGCGCTTGCACCCCCTGCTGGTGAGGTCGACTAACAGCAGATGGAGATTATGCTCGGTAATCTACTGCTTTTCCTGCAGTTCCTGGACGTCAACGAATTTACTGTCAAATTTGAATCACTGAATTTGTGGAAGTGAATTTGCAAAGCGAAATAAAATGGACCGAAAACCGCCTGTTGAATATTATAGGTTGTATTTTTAATCATTTTGAATATTTTGGAAGTGAAATATGAAAGGTGAATATGGATTATTGAAATTTTACTAATTAAAATGTGTTTGAAATGTTTTGAATTGAAATATTCACAGCTTAAATATTCAACCATGCTAAATTTCAGCCCATAAAAATGCAAGCCCTAAAAATACAATGCATTAAAATACAAGCAGGGTTAATGCAATGCATTTTTTTTTTTCAAGTAGTACAATTCAGACAAATCTGCTCAGGAAACACAAAGGTCACATATGCATGTCTGTTTTTAATGACAAGATTCATATGTAATCTTAAATGTGGTTTTATTCACCAGTAATCTGGAGGTAACAGCAAATCGTACTTTTTTCCTGCAGTAAAGCACATTCCACAAACATTGCAGTCTGTGTACTAGCTCTCATTAATGGAAGAGCAATATATTTATCTTTATGATCAAATATATTGAAATCTCATTGAAATAGATATGAAAGATCTGATTCGTAGAAATTGATCAAATCTACTCATGTTGCAAGTGCATTGCTCAGATAAAAACAGATATTATTCTGTGCACTTCAGCGGAGACAGAGAAGCGACAGTCATTTCAGTAAAGCGCAACTACAAAACCACATAATCGTTTATGCATCATAAAGTATATTAATTTTTCATTTTTATGTAAAATTGGAAACAATAACACCAGTAAACGGAGAGAGTTGACACAAGGCTTCAAGATGTTTTGAGTTGTGACAGAAATTGCAATTATTCTATTTTTATTAAAAGGTCAGATAAGGTCTATGTTCAGCATATGTTGTTTTTCTAGATAATTGGCACCCAATATGTCTTAATAACGATTATAAAATTCTAGCCTTAATTTTTGCTAAACGTCTTTAAAAAAGTAATAGATTCTATTGTAGATGCAAATTACAATTACAAAGCATTTGATTCTGTTGAACATAATTTTATTTTTCTTGCCTTAGAAAAGTTTGGTTTTGGTCCTTTTTTTATTAAAGCTGTTCAAACACTTCTTGCAAAAGCGAACTGTCATCACATCTTTTGTGGGTTTTGGAAGTAATGAGTAAGAGTGACTTTTAAAATACTTTCTCTGAAAACTTTCAA
Organism: Siphateles boraxobius; assembly: GCF_051911475.1. Lineage (NCBI taxonomy): Eukaryota > Metazoa > Chordata > Actinopteri > Cypriniformes > Leuciscidae > Siphateles > Siphateles boraxobius. Next base: position 193,362 of record NW_027509130.1, read on the forward strand.
AAGAAAAGATAATTTGTAGAATTGTGGATATAAACCATCCGCTCCTGGAGATTTATTAAGTTTAAGACAATTAATGGCTTCAGTGACTTCCTCCAAAGCAAGTGGTAGGTCACACATTCTTCTGTCTGCGCCATTAATTTTACAAAAACTAGGTAGTGAATAAAAAATAAAATGTAGCTGCTCCGTAATCAAAAGAGGAACGTTTTATAGAAATCAGCACAAAATTGTGAAATTAAGTCCATTAATCCACCGAATGGGTGACATTTGCTTGTTGTAACTCGTCAAAATGAAACTTTATTTTTTTTTATCTTTTTTCAACACTGAATCTAATATTGCACATATTTAACTGTTCAAAATGTGTATTGGTCAATTTCAGGCAACTCTATTTAGTTTTTTACAATGTTTCTAAGCAGAAAATGGACGAATGTTTTGTCAGTCCTGTTACCGAAACTCATATGCCATTTAAAAAGCATGTTTAAAAGAATGCCAATTAATTCCTTTGTTTTCCCCCCAAAAAAGTGTTTATTTTAAAGAAATTGTTGGTTATATGTTCAAATAATGGATATTTGTGACAAAAAAAACTCACTATATATTAAGGCAAGGTGTATTTTAATAAAAGACACAAAGCCATTTTTTCATTTTAAAGAAGACCGAACCCTCAAGTTTATAATTTTTTTATAATTTAATTTATTAAACAGTTGTATAAATGATGGACGGAACAAAACTGATAAAACAGTGGTTTAACTTTATTTTTTTTAGAAAAAAAAAAAAGTAACAGCAATGAACACTTGGTAACAGGAATGAACATTAGGTAACAGGAATGAGTGTCCATATGTGTGTGTATGAGAGAGTGTCTACATGACTGTGTGTGCATAAGATTTCTGTGTAGAAGTGATGTACTATGTGCTAGTAGTACTTTACATTGAAGGAGGTGGAAAATAAAGAAGGAGAGAGAGAAGAAAAGAGAGGGAGGGAGAAAGAGGGAAGTAAAGAAGTTAAGACAAAAAAGGGGGAAAAGAGAGGGTTGCTGGCGTGTTTCGCTCCTTTTCGTGCTGCATGCTAGAGGGCTGCATTGGGACTGAGTCCCGCCGGGACCCAACGCAAATCTCGCGGGAGCGGGCGGTTTGAACTTTCCTGCGGGCGGGAATGGGCGGCTAAAAAAAAAACTGCGGGATCGGGAGGTAGCCTATTGAGTCGACATGATGGAGAGATGTCAATAAATGATGTGGAAAAGAACCTCAAACAGGTATTTACAGCACAAAACCTAAGCAAGGCTGACATTTGGACTACTATTCATCTTTCTGATCAGTGCGTCAGAATACATGCAGGCCAGGGAAACGAAACAAACAAGCCCATGAATCTCTTTAATAATAGCAGATACGTGTTTTTTCCTGCTGGACGGGAGAAGACACAAAATCAATGCATCTCTATTATTGTGCGGGAATAAATTATCAAAGTTTTGCGGGTGCAGGCGGGAGTGGATATACATATTGCGGGAGCGGGCGGGAGTGTAACACATATGTTGCAGGAGCGGTCGGTAATGGTCAGAAATTCTGCGGGCGCGGGCGGGAGCGGGATGAAGAAAACAGTCCCGCGCAGGGCTCTACTGCATGCCATAGGTGTGTGTTTCTGGCACCTGCATAGTATGGGTTTTCTCCAACTTCTACAAAATATAAGAAAGACAAAGACAAAACGTTAAGTCACCTCGTGGCGGACTGGCTTCCTGGAAGTATGGTGTTCACATTGTAAAACTAATGCTAATGTCTACAATATAAGTAATTGCAACCTTAAAACTCATAATTGAGGTGAATAGTATTATATCAACTAATATTTACAGTATTAAATCAACAAAACAGAGGACTCTACTCACTCCGGTTCAGTGCTTTAAGTGGCCCAAAAGAGGTGCCGGTACTCTATTATTATTATTATTTTATTTTTATTTTTTTGCTGACTCCCCTCCTCCCCTGAGGTAACAACAACTATGTTGAATGGGTTTTATATACAGCAGTCAACAGACGACTTTATAAAAAATAATAAATCCTTTTATTAGTTTGTGGATTTGCTTGAGCTAGAAAGAACCACTGAACATAAATAAAATGTGCAAAAGGGTATTGAAAAAATACACTACGACCCATCTTTTGATTCCTGCTCATCAGCCACTTGTAATTTGTGGAGAAATAACGGACTCGTGCTTGGGACCAACATTCTGGCCACTCATGCTCGCTAACGCGGCTGTTGTCATCGGTAGAAGTGGCGTCACTCCTATGTGTCACTCTCGTCCTCGTCGCCACTTGTGAGAACCTCATCGACCGCGGCACAAGTGCTTCTTTCATTAGCTTGCGTCTGACCTGCAGCGATATCATTCTGGCTTGGTGGGGTGTCAGCCAGCGAGTCCTCTGATTCTGACCTTGTTCTTTTACTACTCAGACTCTACGAGTCTGAAGCCTGGAGAGCATATTAAGTGTTTGTTGTATTTGTATTTTAACCGAGCAGCTATGGTTGCGCGTTTCACACACCCTCTCCTGAACATAGACATAATAAATACATAGGCGTCCTATTGGCTGCTGGAGCGCACATCAACGGCGCCGCCATATAGGACATTTCAGAATGTTTGTAAACAATAGGCACCAAGATACTTCCGGGTGGCAGAACACGATCGGCTTCTACTGACCACCTGAAGAGATTCAGCCGGCTACTGTAAACAGTTACATAGTTAAAAACATTGTTGTTAATCAGAGTTGAAACGGTGACTAAAACAAGTTGTGTTTAGAGTTGCGCCGCCAGATATAAAGCAAAAGGTGTAGGGTTTTATCGATTTATTAAATTAAAATTATTTTATATGTACATTCTCTTCACTGTAGGCCTACATAAAATAAAATTACACAAATCTTTTTGTTAAATGTCAGTTTAATGATCAATATTATCATGTTTCATATTTTTTTCATATTGTCTACCTGTGTATTATTCTGCAATTGATATTACATTGTATTTGCTGTTCTTATTATTATTGTAATATTATACCACTTGCAGTTATCAATCTATTACAGCTATGCTGTTACATGATTGTACTATTCATAGTCACTATTTAACTTATTATTTTTATTGTCTATATACTCATACTGTAATTGATATTTCTTATTCCATTGCTATATACATAATCTATATGCTATTATCAATATTTGTATTATTATATTATGTTCTTATGATATTATATAATTATAGCCAACTATTCAGTACTATTTTATTTTCCGTATACTGTTTGTTTATTTTATTGAGTAAACTATTTACTATTACTTGTCACTTTATCTTATATTTACTATTTGCATTGCACTGTAGTTGTACCATATCATATTACCATAAAGGATCCATCAGTTATCTTTGTTATTGCTGAATTCGGGTCGATCACAGAAAATGCTTTTTCCACAATAAGAAAACTTTATTTAATTTAATGTAAAAATTAAATTATATCTTCACAATTCTTATCCAAGAATAAAAAGCCAGATCGCCTACATGACAAGCCTGAGCTTTGACAATTCCTTATTAAAAAAAATGTTTTATAAGTCTAACTATCGAGATTTTAAATAACTAGAGATGGAACTTTTTGTACACCACCTACAAACCACTGAAATCAGTTGATAAATGTATTTTTTACAGGACTGAGTGAGAACCCTGGGACACGACTAAAATGTGTATTTTATCTAAAATGTCATTTATCATGAAAAAAAACATTTTACAGCATAGATTGGATATAAAGTCACACAACAATGGATTTTAATAATCGTATTTCATGGTAAAGTTCATATATAGAGAGTGGGGACATGCAGAAAATGCTATTTTTTAGTGTTCTATGTAGTTTTTATTCATGTTTTTAATTAACCATTTTAAATTTGTATTTAGCTTAATGTGCAGGACATTTTGCTTAATAATAAAATGTATTTTAGAGTTGTCATGCAATTTTACACACATAATGTCCTGGGGACATGTCACCCTTTTGCTGGAATGGCTTGGCAGATTACATTTACTTAAAATTACTTTAAAATGTATGTCTATACTAACGCTTTATTTCCTCTGTATGAGTAATGAACGTGGGGAATTTCTAATATGCATGGGAATATAGATAAATATTAATGAAGCGTGACAGGAAACATAAGGCCTACATGTTCTTTATTTTTTAAGAGTTTTATGATCATCGTGAGTTTCTGCATACAAATCTGTAACATGTTAATGATTGAATTAACTATATTTAGATTCACATATTATGGTGTTTTAGTTATTTGCTTGTAGAGGTTCATAAAGATAGGTTAGTTATTTAAATATTTTGTTCTATTATTGATGATTTATCCATGTTGTATTGTGAAAAATAACAGTATTGTCTTTCAATATAGGCCTAGCTGTTTTACAGGCTTTTATCATCCTAACTCAAATAATGTGTTTCTAACGGCAAACACTCAGAATAAAGTGAGATGATCTGCTGATGATCCTGAATGTCTTGTTGAATGAGTGTTGATAGTCTGAGGATCATCAATATTAACAGATCTGCTGAAAACACTCTTTATTTCATGACAATAGTTCCTGTTTTCACCTCATTTATTATGCTGATGTCTTCAGATCTCCTGTAAATTGACACTTAAAGCTCATTTCATTGGTGTCAACAGACTGAGGGTATTTGTTGGCTACTATATGTACATTTATTTCTCTGTTAATGATTTTAACTGTTTTTCTTACCACTATTTATATTTGGAAGAATTTAAATTATATATATTATTTTCTATATTTCTAGATACCTGTATTTTAATGAAGAAGCAGAATAATGTTAGGATTAGTAATACAAATAATTAAAAATAATTAATGAATTGGAATCAGTTACTGTATATAGACATAAATGCTTAGAAGTTTAATTTATTATAAAAACAAACTCAGAAGTTGATATTTTTTATTTATGCAGACCAGCTCCTCCCACTGCAATCACATCATCAGTGAAGCTCCTCCCACTTGAATAACATCATCAGTGAAGCTCCTCCCACTGCAATTCCATAATAAATGCTGTAAATTCCCATCGGCTACAAGTGAAGACGAGCCTCAGAGCATCAGGAAGAGCTGAAATCTGTAAAGACTGAGTTTATTAAAGAGGACAGTGAGAACACGAGTGGTCCAGAACCTGCAGAATGAAACACACTGAAGATCCTGAAGAACAAAGAGGTTGGTGTTTATTCTTCATTCATTCATGATGCTGAAGAACATTAAGTTAGCTTCATGTTCAAGCATTTCAGCACAATTAGATAAAACGGTACATAATCGTATTTGTCAAATATCATATAAGTTATTGATAGTTATAGAGATTATTCTTACAGTAACTTTGGTAACAGGGTTGATGCATACAGTCAATTCTAAAACTGAGACAATGGATTGAGATTATTTTCTTGTCTTCCCATCATGTAGTAGAAAGAGCCCAGATGATGTCACTTCCTGGGTGTCACAGTTTTAAGAAATGCTCTGCTTTTAAAATGTTAATATCATGTTAGATAATTGTGTCATTGATCAAATATATTCAATAGTTCTTGCTAAAGAAACATTCATGCCTATAATGTTTTAAAAATAATAATTGGAAGATACATTTTTCTTCATTCATGGAAAGTTTCAAGGACATATAATCAATTTATAAAGGCATCAAATTATCACAATATTTTATAGCAGTTATCTACTTTCTACTATTACATTAGGGCTCACTTTCATGTCCTTTCCCTTTATATTTCTCTCTGACTTATTTTGATGTACTGAAACATTAAATGTATTATTTTTTTTCTTTCTTGTCAAACCTGATGGAAGAGAGCGAGGAGAGAGAAGAACTGAGTGAAGTGGAGGAGGAGAGTGAAGAACTGAGTGAAGTGAAGGAGGAACATCATGTCAAACCTGGAGAAAAACCTTTGAGTCACTCAAAGACTAAAAAGACATTTTTAAAGAAAAGAAGAGCCAAGAAATCTTTCACCTGCACTCAGTGTGGAAAGAGTATCTCAAGCAAACAAAATCTTGAGATTCACATCAGAGTTCACACCGGAGAGAAGCCGTTCACATGTGATCAATGCGGCAAAACATTTTTTAGTTCATCAGCCCTGAAGGCACACCTGAGAGTTCACACTGGAGAGAAGCCGTTCTCATGTGATCAGTGTGGAAAGAGTTTCACACAAATGACACATCTTAATCAACACAAAATGATCCACACCGGAGAGAAGCCGTTCACATGTGATCAATGTGGAAAGAGTTTCACAACCAAACAAAATCTTGAGATTCACATCAGAGTTCACACTGGAGAGAAGCCGTTCACATGTGATCAATGTGGCAAAAAATTTCTTAGGGCATCAGACCTGAAGAAACACCTGACAGTTCATACGAAGGAGAAGCCACATTCATGTTCTGTGTGTGGAAAGAGTTTTTCATGGCTGCAAAGTTTACAAATACATCAGAAAATTCATACTGGTGTGAGAGAGTACATGTGCTTTGAGTGTGAGAAGACTTTTACTACAGCAAACAAGTTAAAACTGCACCAGGTAATTCACACTGGAGAAAAACCTTACAAGTGTTCACACTGTGACAAGAGATTCAGTGACTCATCAACTCTGAAAACACATGAGAGGATCCACACTGGAGAAAAACCTTACAAGTGTTCACACTGTGAGAAGAGATTCAGTCAGTCATCAACTCTGAAAAGACATGAGAGGATCCACCTCAGAGAGAAGCTGCAGACGTGTGATCAATGTGGAAAGAGTTTCTCTATTAAAAGTCACCTGAAGCGACACATGAAGATCCATGCAGTGGAGAAACCACTTAATCACAGTCTGAGATCACGGTAACAAGTTTATTTTCATGTGCTAAGCAACAAAGTGTCTTCTAAGTTAGACACACATCACACTATAGCCAAATCTCTCCTCTCCACCTATAGCCGGTGTGTGAGCACAGGACATTTTGTTGATTGATTGGTATATTAACTTCTAGGTGTATATGAAATTCTTCTTTCAGACGAATACAGTCAGAGTTATATTAAAAATGTCCTGGCTCTTCCAAGCGTTATAATGCAGTGAATTGGTGTTTCTGTTTTGAAGTCCATAAAAGTGCATCTATCCATGGTAAAAGTGCATCTATCCACGATAAAAGTGCATCTATCCACGATAAAAGTGCATCTATCCATGATAAAAGTGAATCTATCATTGATAAAAGTGCATCTATCCATGATAAAACTGCATCTATCCACGATAAAAGTGCATCTATCCATGATAAAAGTGCATCTATCCATGATAAAAGTGCATCTATCATTGATAAAAGTGCATCTATCCATGATAAAAGTGCATCTATCATTGATAAAAGTGCATCTATCCATGATAAAAGTGCATCTATCCACGATAAAAGTGCATCTATCCATGATAAAAGTGCATCTATCCATGATAAAAGTGCATCTATCCACGATAAAAGTGCATCTATCCATGATAAAAGTGCATCTATCCATGATAAAAGTGCATCCATCCACGATAAAAGTGCATCTATCCACGATAAAAGTGCATCTATCCATGATAAAAGTGCATCTATCCGTGATAAAAGTGCATCTATCCATGATAAAAGTGCATCTATGCATGATAAAAGTGCATCTATCCATGATAAAAGTGCATCTATCCATGATAAAAGTGCATCTATCCATGATAAAAGTGCATCTATGCATGATAAAAGTGCATCTATCCATGATAAAAGTGCATCTATCCATGATAAAAGTGCATCTATCCACGATAAAAGTGCAAGTGCATCTATCCATGATGAAAGTGCATCTATCCATGATAAAACTGCATCTATCCACGATAAAAGTGCATCTATCCATGATAAAAGTGCATCTATCATTGATAAAAGTGCATCTATCCATGATAAAAGTGCATCTATCATTGATAAAAGTGCATCTATCATTGATAAAAGTGCATCTATCCATGATAAAAGTGCATCTATCCACGATAAAAGTGCATCTATCCATGATAAAAGTGCATCTATCCATGATAAAAGTGCATCTATCCACGATAAAAGTGCATCTATCCATGATAAAAGTGCATCCATCCACGATAAAAGTGCATCTATCCACGATAAAAGTGCATCTATCCATGATAAAAGTGCATCTATCCGTGATAAAAGTGCATCTATCCATGATAAAAGTGCATCTATGCATGATAAAAGTGCATCTATCCATGATAAAAGTGCATCTATCCATGATAAAAGTGCATTTATCAACGATAAAAGTGCATCTATCCACGATAAAAGTGCAAGTGCATCTATCCATGATGAAAGTGCATCTATCCATGATAAACGTGCATCTATCCATGATAAAAGTGCATCTATCCATGATAAAAGTGCATCTATCCATGATAAAAGTGAATCTATCCATGATAAAAGTGCAAGTGCATCTATCCATGATAAAAGTGCAAGTGCATCTATCCATGATAAAAGTGCATCTATCCATGATAAAAGTGGATCTATCCATGATAAAAGTGAATCTATCCATGATAAAAGTGCAAGTGCATCTATCCATGATGAAAGTGCATCTATCCGTGATAAAAGTGCATCTATCCAATATAAAAGTGCATCTATCCACGATAAAAGTGCATCTATCCATGATAAAAGTGAATCTATCCATGATAAAAGTGCAAGTGCATCTATCCATGATAAAAGTGCAAGTGCATCTATCCATGATAAAAGTGCATCTATCCATGATAAAAGTGGATCTATCCATGATAAAAGTGAATCTATCCATGATAAAAGTGCAAGTGCATCTATCCATGATAAAAGTGCATCTATCCATGATAAAAGTGGATCTATCCATGATAAAAGTGCATCTATCCATGATAAAAGTGCAAGTGCATCTATCCATGATAAAAGTGCATCTATCCATGATAAAAGTGCAAGTGCATCTATCCATGATAAAAGTGCATCTATCCATGATAAAAGTGCATCTATCCATGATAAACGTGCATCTATCCATGATAAAAGTGCATCTATCCATGATAAAAGTGCATCTATCCATGATAAAAGTGGATCTATCCATGATAAAAGTGCATCTATCCATGATAAAAGTGCATCTATCCATGATAAAAGTTCATCTATCCATGATAAAAGTTCATCTATCCATGATAAAAGTGCAAGTGCATCTATCCATGATAAAAGTGCATATATCCATGATAAAAGTGCATCTATCCATGATAAAAGTGCAAGTGCATCTATCCATGATAAAAGTGCATCTATCCATGATAAAAGTGCAAGTGCATCTATCCATGATGAAAGTGCATCTATCCATGATAAAAGTGCATCTATCCATGATAAAAGTGCATCTATCCATGATGAAAGTGCATCTATCCATGATAAAAGTGCATCTATCCATGATGAAAGTGCATCTATCCATGATAAAAGTGCAAGTGCATCTATCCAAGATAAAAGTGCAAGTGCATCTATCCATGATAAAAGTGCATCTATCCATGATAAAAGTGCATCTATCCATGATAAAAGTGCAAGTGCATCTATCCATGATAAAAGTGCATCTATCCATGGTAAAAGTGCATCTATCCATGATAAAAGTGCATCTATCCATGATAAAAGTGCATCTATCCATGATAAAAGTGCATCTATCCATGATAAAAGTGCATCTATCCATGATAAAAGTGCAAGTGCATCTATCCATGATAAAAGTGCAAGTGCATCTATCCATGATAAAAGTGCAAGTGCATCTATCCATGATGAAAGTGCATCTATCCATGATAAAAGTGCATCTATCCATGATAAAAGTGCATCTATCCATGATAAAAGTGCATCTATCCATGATAAAAGTACAAGTGCATCTATCCATGATAAAAGTACAAGTGCATCTATCCATGATGAAAGTGCATCTATCCATGATAAACGTGCAATTGCATCTATCCATGATGAAAGTGCATCTATCCATGATAAAGGGCAATTGCATCTATCCATGATGAAAGTGCATCTATCCATGATAAAAGTGCAATTGCATCTATCCATGATAAAAGTGCATCTATCCATGATAAAAGTGCTCCACACGTCTCCAGGGGGTTAATAAAGGCCTTCTGAATGGAAGCGATTTGAAGAATGTCAGAAACCACACAGTTGACAGTAGCCATTGACTTGCATAGTTTTTTTTTCTGCTATGGAATTCTATGGAAAAGGTTCCAGTTGTGTTTCCAGTTGAGCCTGGTACGGCACTGCACAATTCTCCGTGATGAAACTGCAGAGTATACTCCAAAATCACAGTTACATATACTGGTCCATGCCAATTTGGGTCACAACTTTTTTTTTCTTTTTTTTTTCTCTCTCTGGATCGTTCCTGATGCATCCCTGGCAAACAACCCTATTTTTGTTAGTATCCCTAACTGCCTGATTCACTAAATTCGGGGATCCCCTATCTGAGATGGAAGAGATTGAGCAGGTTTACGGTGCCACTGGACCTCCCGTCCAGGGACGTACTCTGCTGGGGTGGTGCTACACCATTAATGCCCAGCGGGGCCCACACAGAGCACGCTTCGCTTGCGCTGTCTGCTGCCGTTACCCTTAACGACGCTCTCAGCGACTTCTTATCCTCTCAGCAGTAGGCCTACAACTTACTCCTTCACTCGCCTCATCGGAGCGAAGGCTCTCCCGCTCTCCTTCAAAATCTCTTCCAGTCAGACAGCCCTAACAATTAATAAAAGCTTACTACCTTGTGTGTTGATTTGCCAGAGATGTCACCACGGAATGATTGCCCGCCGCATCCTCCACCAAACTGTAAGGGGTGTACAGTTAAAGACCCAGAACCAGATATGAAGAATGAAGACCCAGAGTCAGAATTATAAAAAATTAAAGAAAATATTTACTGAAGATAGTTTGCAGTTTCATCAGCAGAAGTCAGCTTCAATACTCGCACAGGAGTTCGTAGGCCGCCCCGCTTACAGTTACAAAGATCACAGCAGTTATACCATTTCCAAGGTCTAAGCTACGTCATTGCTTACAGGATGAATGATTCTCATTGGCTATGAAATAGATAAACACAGTAATTTTCCACACATATACAGATAGACTGAAGCATATCTCCATCGATTATGCAGCTGAAGTTAGGCACGTCATGACCTTCCAGGTCGCAGATTTGGGCGCCAGCATGTCCAGAACAACAACTCAGTCAATCTCCAATAATACCAGTGGTTCCTTAACCTGTAACCAAGAAGACTAACACACACACCGACACACAGCTTTTCCAAGGTTGGATTTGGCCAGGCTCTCACTATAAACAGGAGAGTCCTCTCAAAACATCAAGATAATGCGTTCTTTCTCTCAAGGATAGCTAAACTTTAGTCTAACTGGAAAGAAAGGCTTTAACAAAGAAATGGTCCCTTAAACTATTGGCTTCAATGACCCCTATATGTTTTAACACATTGAAGACCTTTCTCAAACACAAAACAAGTCCCTATTTCATTTCTGGAAGCTGTGTTAAATACGCAAGCACTGCATTCAGATATCAAATACAGACATTAAAGAATACATGAATATAACATTTCAGTAATCACACTGGTAACTTATATAAATAAAGTAAAATCTCCAGAGAAGTCATTCAACTCATTTGGTATTTAGAAGGAAAAATATTGATTAATACCTTAATTATAATCAATCATTACATATACATTGAAGCAGCAGTGGATTCCAATCCACCCCCTTCACAGTAGTCATGTCAAAGCAATAACTAAATTATACAAATTATTAATTAAATTACTAAGCAAAAATATTGCAATAAATAGATGCTTTGTTTACAGTCCAAACGTAGAGAAACTTATTCATGCTTTCATCACCAGCAGAGTGGATTATTGTAATGGACTCCCCACTGACAAGTGTGTGCAAGACATAGATGAGCTAATAAAACATTGTGGTTTCCCTTGAGAGGGAACGTGCTTCAGGTGTTTACGTTTTATGCACATGCTGTAATTATTTTGATTATTTTAATTAATTTTCTGTGTAACGCACTTTGAATTACCATTGTGTATGAAATGTGCTATATAAATAAACTTGCCTTGCCTAAGATTGTAAAAGGGGTAATGTAGCACTGTTTTACTTGGTGAAAATGATACTAAATACATTTGAGTGTGTAGAAAAATGTTATATTGTTACTCCGTGCGTTCACTTGGCAGCTGCTATAAGACGCCTGTTGAACATCACAACAAGCTAAACTGATATTTGAATATTATATTAATAAAAGCTGGATGACTCTTCGTATGTTGCTTAAAACCTTCGAGATCTAAACCTTGACTAAACCTAACTCCATAAACTGTGCAAAAACACTCTTAAGCACCTGTAAGGAGACTTTAGCAGATTATGACCCATAAACTGGATTAAATATACCCACTACAAACAAAAGTGCTATTATGGATACTGTACGTGCCACTGAAAAATTAACAGATTGCAGTTCTTGTAGTTCTATCCCTATCTCAAATAATAAAAGATCTGGCATTTCTTTTCACCTCCAAAATTGACGCAGCATTAAAATTTGACTCGTCTGGACTTCCTAATGGCAAATTTCGTTGTGGGTATCATCAAATTATATTTTACTTGAGACCTCTGCAAATATTGTCTGGGTGCTTCTGGCCATGGCCAATTAAAAAAAAAAAACAGGAACTGTACACAAGGGTGAACACCACCACTATCACTATAATGGTTACTGTGTGTATGCACCTGGTAGTTGTGAACTCACTAAACAGAACTTATGCATTTATAATGAATTTTGACATTTACATCCATGTAGGTTATCAGTGAAGTTACGTTTGCTAGTAATACGTAGGAAAACTAGTAGAGTAACTATAGCTAGCTAGTGATAGCTTAGTGACAGCAATGAAACGTCCAATATTAGGTGATGCACAATACTAAGTCAATTTATTTAATTTGACACCTTAATGGCTGAGATGAGAAGAATTACCTCTAACGCAACGCACATCCCCCCCCCCCCCCCCCCCAATTGCTGGATTGAGTTATCTGAGATAACTGCGTGTTCATGCGTTGGTTTAAAAGGGAACATATATATCGATAGTAGAAACATTGATCAGCAAATCTGCTATTGGCTGCTCACCATGGCCAAGGAGCGCACACAGTTTTTCTCCAAAGCGGAGTAAGAGCTACACTTGTTACAATATATATTTTTGTATTTTAATAATTTAATAGATACTTTGTTCATTTTTAATGTCAGAGCCACCACCCACTAGAACATGGGATCAAGTAAAAGTGAAGCACAATAATATTCTACAAAATGGTAATCTTTCCTACTTATACTGTTCTTAGTCTACTACATAAACAACAAAAACTGGCCAATGTAAACAAGTCCGAGTCGCCAGCAGAGCAGTGCTGTCTAAATATCAAAGTGAATTTGAATTCTCTTGTCATGACCCCTTTAAGATCATTTTTATATCACCAAAATACTCCAGAATAAGCTTTTGAGTAGCTTTCACTGCATGTGCATCAAAAGAAGCATTGAAACATAAGTTTTTATATTCCTAAAGAGTAGCAAGAAGAATGACAGAAACACCAGAAATCTGGCCTGTTGATCTCACTGATCAAGTGTGTGATTATTGTGTAACCACTGCTGGGAATCAGTCAGTTTATGAAGTCCTGAAAATTAAAGAAGACATATTTCTAGATATACAGTGATTTCAGCATTTATGATTTATTATTTCAACAATTATGAATTGTCATTTACACTATGTCTCAGTGCATTGTTGTTCTCCATGTTTTTGTTGCATTACATATTAATAGATTGAGAACATTTCTATAAACAATCGATGAACAACATAGCTGAAGAAGAAAGCATCAGCGCTTTAGACTCTCTAGCGATCTGCTACGCCCTTTAACTCTGATTAGATCTATTAGGATTTCATCAGTCATGATCAGATGCTCTTCTTCACACAGATACGCTTCTACTAAAACTAACTTCTTTCTCATCTAGTTTGTTCTTCTGAATCTCCTGAATGCATTTCTCTGCTTCAACATCCTTAAAGTGCATCCCTTCCAAAATAATTTCTACTTTACTAAGCAGATCGATAAACTGGAAGACTTATCTAGACAGAATTTACATTACACTTTTATCGAAACCGACTTACAATTGCTATATATGTCAACCCCTAGCAATTATGGGTTTAATTTCTTGCTCAGGGACACATTATCCTTATGTGTCTTATCCACTGCGCCATCAACCACCCAGAATAATCAATTTTGTATGAAGGATTGAAGATCTTGATCACCATTCTGTAGAAACAGTTTTATTTTCCTCCTTTAGCTTTGAACGTCAAGAAGATCATGGTCTCCAAACACTTCTTTAAGCTGTATTTTTATCCTCCTCAGTGAATCGACCCGCTTTAATGATGATTAAGAAAAAGCCTGCAGTCCAGTCTTAGTTCCAGTTAATCTCAGGTTGAAGCTGTTTTACATGTTCAAGCTCACTTAAATCAAATCAGTATTAATCAGTCTCCATCATAAAAGAGTTATCTCAAAGGACTACATCACAAGTAGTCCACATATTGCAAAGTTGATTGTGTGAAAGATCACTGCCTGAAAGATCCTCTAAAGATCAGTTTTGTTTCAAGGAGCTACAATCATCTTGAGCTGAGATATTGAGGTTTGTGTAAATCAAGTATAAAGAAAGTTTGTAAATCACCATGATTAGAACTGGTTTGTCTTTTGATTTTTTTCTCCATTTCTATCACCTGATAGGGATTGTAGATTTGTAGATTTTCAACATGATGTTCACTTTAAATACTGTGAAACTGCTTTGAAACAATCTGTACTGTATAAAGCGCTATATAAATAAAGATCCTAAAGGAAATAAAATGAAATGAAATGAAAAAAACTGACACAAAGATTGCTGCTATGGATAAACCAAGTGAAAAACAATTGGTTTTGCAATACCAGAGATAAGAGCTAAAAAAAGCAAGAAAATTAATAATGGTCAAGAAACCTCTACTGAACCACTTGAGATGTATTGATGCCCTAGCATATTGTGTGTCTGATCATTGTGGTTTTTTACTGAATCACACACATCCTCTCTGTGAATGCAAGTATAACTGCGCTAAAACGACCGGTTGCTTTGTGCTCAGATTCCTTTGTGGCACTCGCTCCCTCTTCTCTGCTCAGGGTCTTCTCCAAGAGTCGCAGTTTTCTTTCATAAAAAGATTGCTCAGCTTCTCGTCGTGACTGATCAACTAAATCCCAGTATAGTTTCTTCCATTCTGTTTTAGAGAGGCGTTTGTGCTGCTGTTTGTGCTGCTTCACTTTCTCTTCTAGTTTCTGGTTCTGAATCTTCTGAATGCATTTCTCAGTTTCATCAAACATGTCACTTGTAAAGTGTGCTCCTTCATTTTCTTCCATCATCTTCTCTATTTTACAGATCAGATCTTTGATCTGTGGGGAACTGGCAGTCTCGTTGTCCAGACAGAAGAATCGATTTCCACAACTGTCAACGAGTTTTTTGAGATCTGGATCACCTTCCTCTAGATACTGCTCTATGGTTTTCTTTTGCTTCTCTAATTGATCTTTGTAAGTAAAGAGGATCATGGTGTATTTTAGTATCTGTTCTCCAAACACTTCTTTGAGATGTTGCACTGTGTTTTTCTCCTCCTCAGTGAATCGACCCACTCTAATGACGATAAGAAAAGCGTGTGGTCCTGGAGAAGCATATGTTACACATTTTACTATTTCAGTTTTAATCTGCTCTCTACTGAGTTCGGTATCATAAAGTCCAGGTGTGTCGATCACGGAGATCTTTTTACCAAACCTCACTGTAGTTTCTGAATTACTCTGTTTTGTCTGCGAGATTGATCCGGCTGTAGATTTGAACACGTTTCTGCCGATGATGGTGTTTCCAGTGGCACTTTTCCCACATCCAGTTTTTCCCAGCAGAACCAGTCTGATCTGGTCTTTCCTTTCAGAAAACACATCGGTCTCATCTGGATTTTCAGCTGCAGACGTTCTTGAAACTATAGATAAACAAATCATTAATAAAACACAGGGATTATTCCCATTTGACCAGTGCAGCAAATTACAGATGGACATTTATTGAACAAATCACTATATATCTTTATTATTAAAGTCATTAACAATGGCATGTATATATATATATATGTATGTGAACCGCTGGGAATGAACTGGTTTTCTGTAGTAATTTGGCATAAAATGTGATCTGATCTAAGTCACAACAATAGACAAACTGATAACTGATGATTTTTTTTGTATCTTTATTGAACAGACCAATTAAACAATCACAGTGCTGGAGGAAAACGTAAGTGAACATTGGAGTTAATGGCTGTTTGAATCTCATTTGACAGCAATGACTTCAAGCAAGCGCTTCTGGTAGCTCTGGATCAGACCCGCACAATGTTCACAAGGAGTCTTTGACCATTCCTCTTCACAAAATGTTCTGCATTTTCTGTTTCTGAAGCCAGTCTGTGGTGGATTTACTTCAATGTTTAGGGTCATTGTCCTGCTGCATCACCAAACTTCTACAAAGCTTCAGCTGATGGACAGCCACCTTGACATTATTCTGTAGGATATTTTGATAAATGTGGGAATTAAATTTCCCTTGAGGCAGAGAAGCAAGTCCAAATCATGATGTTCCCTCCACCATACATCACTGTTGGAATGATGTTTTGATGTTGGCAAGCTGTGCCCTTGTTGCAGCATACATGCTGAGTATTCTTTCCGAACAATTCAACTTTAGTTTCATTGTTCCATAAAAACTTTTACCAGTAGCAATGCAGTTTGCCAAGGTGCTCTTTGGCAAACTTCAGGCACACAGTTTTTTTGGGAGAGCAGCAGGTTCGTCAGTGGACAACCCTGCCTGTTCAAAAATGTACTCATGTTGAACTCATGAACGGTGATGTTTTTAAGTTCCAGTGATGTGCTCAAGCCATTGGGCCCTATTATACTCCTGGTGCTACATTGCACGCAATTTTTTTTTGTGCCAATTTCAGCCTGACGCAGTTATCATTTTCATTTCCTGCGCCACATTGTTTAAATAGCAAGTGGATTTGTGCTCCCATGGGCTGCTGGTCTGAGAATGAGATGTGTTCAGGCGCATTGTTGGCGCGTTGCTATTTTGAGGCAACTGAAATAGACTGTGCCATTGACCAACTGAAACCTCGTCTAAAGTCCATGGCGCAGTATTTTTTTGTTATTTAAAGAGCGTGTTTGTAATGTGTGCCTATAGGTCCATAACACGTGTACACTCTGCTTATTACACACACTCTGCTTATTACAAACACAGCGCACAAACATGCCAAATATTAAAAATTAAAGGATTAAAATGTAAAAGATAAATATTGTGTATATAAAGACATGGCGGAATCCGGCTTGTCCCGTAGATGGTCTTGCTTTGACCTTGTACACGAGCAGATCCGTTTGCTCTCAGGAGACGCGTTTAGTTTTTCCTCTTGCTAATTCCTCCATGTAAACAGCGAATCCGCCATGGCGCGAGTGCAAATGGCTTTAAAAGAGAATGGGAGATGAGACTCTGGTTGGTTTAATGCATGTTACGCTCAAAACACACCCATTACACATTAAGAGAACAGGGACAACCCTTTTAGACCATACCCTGAGTGTGCCGACCATTTTTCCCGTTGTTAAACTTGCAATAGGGGATTCAGACATGCCCTGAGTGCACTTGTGCCTTGCGCTTTAGACCATGCGCTTAGATCGTTAAAATAGGGCCTGTTAGCTGTTACTAGTGGGTTCTTCTGTACCTTACTGAGGATTCTGCGTTGTGCGTTAGGAGCCATTAAGAGCAGCCACAGTACTAAACTGTCTCCATAGACAATTTGTCCAACTGTCGACTGATGGATCCTTGTTTGTGTGTCTTTTATTAATCAAGGTAACTCTAAACCACACCTTCAAACTCATTTTATTAATTGGACTCCCAAGTGTGCAAGCTACTATCTCCAATTAGCTTTCGTTAAAGTAAATAGTCTATGGGTTCGTTTACTTTTTCCTACAGCACTGTGAATGTTTAATGGGTCTGTTCAACACAGACATGAGAAATTATAATTGTTTGTGTGTTATCAGTTTATGCAGTCTTAAGTGTGTTTGTCTAATGTTGTGACTTAGATCCGATCACATTTATGGCAAATTACTGCAGAAAACCAGTTCATTCCAAAGGGTTTTTATACTTTTTCTTGCCGCTATATGACCACTGGGTTATGTATGTACATTTATAAAAAGGGGAGGGGGGGGGGGGGATAAATTCACAATTTATTTTATTATGAAATAAATGTAAATGCAATTTTTACCAAGATAACAGCTCAGTTTTCTCTAGAATCTGAAGGATCTGGAGAGATTCTGTATGGAGGAATGGTCTCTGATCTCTTGTCAGGTGTTCTTCAAACTCATCAGGCATTATAGGAGAAAACTCAGAGCCGTTATCTTGGCAAAAGGACGTTGCAAAAAATATTGAATAAAAAGGTATGATTAATTGTGAGCAATGTGTATTAGAGAAAAACATTTATTTCATAATGAGATTCCCCCCATTTAAAAGTAAATTCTCCAATGAAAGGTTAGAATTTTGTATTTTTTTAAATAAAATATTAAAAGGATTAACAATGCTGATTTATTTTCACAGCCTTCTTTGATCATATTTACCAAGGGTATGATTAATTTCAGGCTTAACTGTATATACACGACTTACAATTGACAGGAGAACCTCTTTTGCTGTCTTTCCTTTTCATTTGTTCCATGGTAAATTTCCCTTTGTTCTTCATCGTCATCCGTTCAATCTTCTGCAGTAGTTCTTGTATCTGAGTCTCTGATTTACTCTTGTTATTGAAACAGTGAAACCTTCCTCCACATTCAGTCACCAGTTGCTGGAGATCTGCATGATCTTTGCTTCGAAGATATTCCTCAATGGTCTGTGGTTCATCCAGATCTTCCAGTTCATCTCCACGTGTGAAAAGGACCATCATGTATTTCTGAACTTCAGGACCAAATAAACCATTAATGAAATCCAGGATCTCTTCCTCATTTTGCACAGGTTGCTCTAGAGGAACAGTGATAAGAACTGCACTGAGATCTTCTGAACATAGTTTGATCAGTTCTTCTTTCAGTTCCTCCAGCTTCTCTTCAGACAGATCTCGATCCAGTGGATCTGGAGAAATAAACACATGCACCTGCTTCTCTCCAATCTGTGTTTTACCCTCACAAACTTCAGACTCATGCTTCTTTACTTTAAACCTCTTTTCTCCCACTATAGTGTTTCCAGATGAGCTTGTCCCAGAACCATATCTGCCCATCAGAAGAATCCGGACCATTGGATCATCTGAACTGGAGCAGATCTCTGACATCCCTGAATTAATGTATAGAATAAGATCAGAATCAGGTCAGGGCAAGTTATCATTCTTCTCAATACAGGCCAAGAGTAAGAAATGAACAAAACATACACTCTTAAAAAAATGCTGGGTTATTTTTTTATTTATGTTGGGCTGTTTTAGTGTAACTCAGCTGCTGGGTCAATTTTACTGACAGTACCAATGTCTGCTTGTTTCACTAATACATACGACAGAACCGTGGAGTATCCTGACAAGGGGGTGTTTGAACACAGAGGCGATGACATTAAAGTATTCCTAGCTAAAATACACAGGTTATGGAACATTTCTGCATGTATGGAAGCCCAAAGAGGCTATTCAATCATTTTTTTCATGATCTTGACATAATTGTTTTCATTTTATTGTCAGGAGCTATCGCTGAATGAAAATGAAATGAAATGCCCAGATTAAAATCAATATACAAGGAAGGAGTTATCGCAACTTAATTCATTTGACATGCATAAAAAGTGTAGGCCTAAATAAAACCTACACTTAGACAATAGACAATGAACATAATTTTATATTTGTATAGCTTTAGCTATTTAACCATCAGTCGTGTCTATCGATTTCAGACCTGCACTCGCAATGCATATAAAAATATCTGTTGAATCAAATTATAGCTACCATGTCCAGGACTCTTTGTGCATTTTAAAGGAAGTTATGTTTTATAATTTTATAAATACAATTAATTAATTTATTACTATTTTATAATATTTTTTGAGTTTGGATTTAATTTTTCATGGAAGTTATAGCTTCATTTCTTGAAACAGATGTAGACCTAACTTCAAGTTATTTGTGTTTTACTTGTTGTTTAATTAGTCCACAGCAATAGTACAGAGCAATATCCTAACCCACACATCTTAAATACAGAATTTCAGTGTTTCTACCATGAACACAAAACACAAGTTAGCATAACAGCAGCACCTCTGACTTCACACTTGCTCACTGACACTAATAACTAATAACACTAATAACAGAGTAACATAACGGAGATACAATGCTACAATGGCAGCAAAAGTGTGAGTGTTATGATGCCAGTCTGTGTTCCCCTGTCGTTTCATGTTAGTAGTTCCCTGTTAAGTCTAATAGGCCCCGTCCACACTACTACGTTTTAGTTTAGAGACGCAGACCGTTTGCACCTCCCGTCCAGACTAAAGTCTGTGTTCCCCTGTCGTTTCATGTTAGTAGTTCCCTGTTAAGTCTATTAGTCTCCCCAGGTGTTTCTCATTGACCACGCCCCCCTGTCACCCTGTTTAGATCGTGTTCCCCTGTATTTAAGCCCTGTGTCTCAGTCCAGTCTTTGTGAGTTCTTGTGTTGTTACTGTCGATGTTGGTCGTGCTTTCCCTGAGTCCTGTTCCTAGCTTGAGCCTTTGTCTAGTTTTCAGTTTATGTAATAAAGTGTGTGCTGCAATTGGATTCTGCTTCCTCCTTGCTTCAACCTCATCATTACAGTGAGTGCATTTAATTATTATTAATATTAATATATTATATCATTAATATTATATACAACAAATTATTCAAAAACATAGCTGGGTGATATGGCCAAAAATATCACCTCAATATTTTTTCAGTATCCTACGATATCGATATTTTTCACAATAGGCCTATTCAGTGACCATTAATGGGAGGGAAATTCTTTCTTGTAAAAAAAAACTGAGAACAAAACCATTTGTTTGTTCAGAATTAAACTCCACAAAGTAGCTATACCTTTTAATTTAGGGCCCTATGAAATCAATTTTATTTTCCTCTAAATCAGGGGTGTCCAAACTTGGTCCTGGAGGGCCACTGTCCTGCAGAGTTTAGCTCCAACCCCAATTAAACACACCTGAAACAGCTAATCGAGGTCTTGATTAGCTGTTGAAGGTGATTAGGCATGCTAAAAACTTACAAGCAGATGTGTTGAGGCAAGTTGGAACTAAACTGCAGGACAGTGGCCGTCCAGGACCGAGTTTGGACACCCCTGCTCTAAATTATGTGTTATAATTCTGTAAACAAAGTAAATAAAGTGAACTTGTGAATCACCATTTCTTTCAAATGAGTTTTTCCACACTAGTGCGGTAATAACAAATATCTTTTAACGCTGAAAAAACAAAAAAAACATTGGTTAGTGAGACGTCTACATAAGTAACACATTTTGTTTTATTAAAACAAAAACAAGAACTGTGAAATTACACAGATTTCTGCAGCAGCTCTTTGTCTTATACTTGCCTAGAAAAAAATTCCATGTTCGCCAGAATTAATCTATATCTTTCTATAACTGCCTTAAATATTAACTTAAACAATGTTTTTTTTCATCTGACCTACACTGAGATAAAAGTAATACTTTGTACAAACCTTAAAAAATACTCTGATTTGTTACAGGCAAATGTATTAGTTTTTCAATATAAATATTTATTTTCTGAAGCGAAAAATAATTCCGTATAAAGTAAAAATATTATTTATACCATACTTAATCAATATATTTTCTTTATACATAAACCAAAATATTAGTTAATATAGGTCAATATGATTTTTTCGCTTTATTTTTAAGATAAACAAAAGCCAAATTAACCAGAATTTTCACTTTTGAATATTTTTTTAGTCAGTGTTTAATTTGGTTTATATATCAGAAATAAAGACAACTTCGAAAGGCCTTTTTTAATATTTTCAGTTATGGATAATAACAAAAAATACTATAAAAAAATAATAAAAAATAACAATGATTTCTGCAGTCAGTTAAGCTGTTTTCTGCACACATCTCACTGTAAATATCAAATTAACGTGTGTGTGTGTGTGTGTGTGTGTGTGTGTGTGTGTGTGTGTGTGTGTGTGTGTGTGTGTGTGTGTGTGTGTGTGTGTGTGTGTGTGTGAGTGTGATTTCTTTTTAGGCAAACTGACCGAAACAGGTTTAAATCGAAAGCATGGACTTGATGGAATAAATCTTTTGATTTTATTAATCGATAATTATAGGCTGTATACCACAGTAATTGCTTAATTTATTATTTTAAGTAAATTTGGGGGGGGGAAAATCAGTTTGGCAGCAACAAACACAATCCTTGAGTCCCTGTGGAGAGATTTCTTACCTGTAGGTGCAAAGGTCAACTTTATTTGAAGGTCAAAGATCGATCCTTAGTGAATGTGACTCCAGACAGATTACACAAATAATGCTTCTTAGAAAACAAAAACAGCACAAAACGTCAACAAAGCACACTCTTTAAATGAAACGCGTCGATGATTTAGTAAAAAAGAAAACGGAGAGAACAGTAGCAGCAGTGTTTAGCTGTACTGTAAGTTAAAATACTCCTCCGACAGTTAGTTTACCTGTTCTGTCTGTCACCTGTGAGAGAAGGAGCCTGATTGGTGCACAACACTCAATAAACATGATCAGACACTCACCGATGACTCGCATGAGCTAATGATTACCTAATGCTGTTTTACACATTTATTACAGTAACATAACCAGATTGATAAAGCCTCTAAGAAAGCATCTTGGAGGTGTTCAAGAAAACCAGCTGTTTGATTCTCACACAGAGAAAATGAAGCAAAAACGAGACTCGCCATATATATCAAAGTGTTAAACTTAAATATAATGCACTATGAATTTAAAACGCTCATAATTTAAATGTGAAAACATATAAATACAGAAATAACTATTTTCAGTTTCACAAGTTGAAATGCTAAATCCTGATACAATTACAAGAGTAATTGTAAATATAAATTGCTGATATCAAGAGTAACTTAAAGCAAACACTGATCACCATAATTGTAAATTGTACGTCCGCATGGCTGTATCAGAAATGTTTCCGCCCCAGCTGTGATTGCACAAAAATACAATTAAAACTTAATTTTGGAAAAATACTTTGTATTACAAATCTTTATAATAACTGGATTTCTATTAATGCAATACAGTGAATGACAACCATCTGTGGTCTTCTAGTAGATTACATTATTGGCAGTTTAGTTTTAGTGATTAATTTACAGCAAAACAAAAGATAACAACATGGTTGTCTTCATCTCCAAAACATTATTTTTGTCTTAAATTTCATGATGAACTCGTGAACTTTTTTGTGAATTGGAATGTGTGCAAAGGATGACTGAAGGACACAAAGGATTAGGGATGGGAATCGAAAACCGGTTCCACTCGAGAACCGGTTCTAAATTTTACGATCCATCGATATTGTATGCCCTCGACGTTAACGAGTCCTCTTATCGATGCTCCTGCTCTGAGTCAGCCATAGTATGTAGGCCTACAGACCGTGAACTCACAACTGTCCCTTTTGTCCTTTATCAAGCACCATAGCACCGCGTCCAAAGATAATCTTTGTCCTGCAAAGTCTTATTTGATCAGTGAGTAAAATTGTCTCTCTCTGGTAATGTAGATGAACCGCTGCGCTTGTGACAGGGCGCATGTTAAACTGATCGAGCAGAGAGAGAGAGAGAGAGAGAGCCCCGGTCGCGCGCACGCACTCTCTCTCTTCGGAGCAAGGCGAAAGTAGGCTTCACCGTCTCAAAACTAAGCGCTGTCTTCCTCTCTCCCTCGCACATATTAATCAAAATAAACGACACGATGGTAAGGTAGGGAGACTAAAGTTTTATGTGGAGCATTCGGAGATTTGTTTTTCCTGAATTGCCGCTGGGTGTGAATTGTGCTAAAATACGTTGCCTTATCTTCTCTGAAAAGTCTTCCGCACATTCAGCTGACATAATCACACTTCAAATAAACGAAAAAAAACGATCCAGTGATGAAATGTTTTCTGTGATGACACACATCTTGTGGGATGTCCCAACTGGCGGGATAATCACACAACGCGGACACGTCCGATAATGACACGTCCAATTCGCGAACTAATGACTCATTTGAACCGATTCGTTTTAATGAATGGTTAAAACAACTGATCTTTCCAACACTGAACTCACGGGACGTTTAATCGGTGTATAACTAATCGGTAACACTTTACAATAAGGTTCCATTTATTACAGAAATTACATAAAAAGTACAGTTTGCTTAGTCAAGTGTAAGCATTAAAACGACTTGTTTTTCCCCCCGAAAAAGACTACTTTTTCCCACACAGTGCTAACAGGAATCGATAAGAGAATCGTTAAAGAATCGGATCGATAAGCAGAATCGTTAGTGGCATTGATATTGATAAAATCTTATCAATTCCCATCCCTACAAAGGATTGTGGGTGACTGAAGGACACAAAGGATTGTGGGTGACTGAAGGACACAAAGGATTGTGGGTGACTGAAGGACACAAAGGATTGTGGGTGACTGAAGGACACAAAGGATTGTGGGTGCCTGAAGGACACAAAGGATTGTGGGTGACTGAAGGACACAAAGGATTGTGGGTGACTGAAGGACACAAAGGATTGTGGGTGACTGAAGGACACAAAGGATTGTGGGTGACTGAAGGACACAAAGGATTGTGGGTGACTGAAGGACACAAAGGATTGTGGATGACTGAAGGACACAAAGGATTGTGGGTGACTGAAGGACACAAAGGATTGTGGATGACTGAAGGACACAAAGGATTGTGGGTGACTGAAGGACACAAAGGATTGTGGGTGACTGAAGGACACAAAGGATTGTGGATGACTGAAGGACACAAAGGATTGTGGGTGACTGAAGGACACAAAGGATTGTGGGTGACTGAAGGACACAAAGGATTGTGGATGACTGAAGGACACAAAGGATTGTGGATGACTGAAGGACACAAAGGATTGTGGGTGACTGAAGGACACAAAGGATTGTGGGTGACTGAAGGACACAAAGGATTGTGGGTGACTGAAGGACACAAAGGATTGTGGGTGCCTGAAGGACACAAAGGATTGTGGGTGACTGAAGGACACAAAGGATTGTGGGTGACTGAAGGACACAAAGGATACACTCGATGCATCAAATGGGCTGAATGAAGACACTTGGAGATCTGGACTGCATCTCTGACAGGAAGTGACTTGAAGTCTTGTATTTTATCAAATTTAAGATTTATGTATTTGAATTGCATATACAATTTCCATCCATTTGGATTACACAGTTTTAACATAAACACATTAATTAACTGCATATTGTTTAGTCATGCATAAATGAAACGGGTAAGATTTATGTAATTGCATAAATTGAATGTGGTTCATATTTGTAAGTCATATGTAAATTAACCCTCTGGTGATTTTATATATATATATATTTTTTTTATTATATATATTTTAGAATTTCTTTCTTAAGATATAATTAATTTGATGTATATCAACACGGCAATCTTTGGTGTCTTATTAATCTATTACTTGTTCCAGAGTAAATCGTTTTTGGTTAAGGGGAAAATTAGGTTTCATAACTTTATATTTAGGACATATTTCACTTAAATCCAGTATTTTAATGTGAGAACAACTAGCACTTTGTGCAAACGAGCACTTTTATTTAAAAAAGGGACATGCAATACCACAGAGGAGCCCTTATTGGCTTATTAGCCATTTCCACTCCCTATATGGAAAAAATTAAGAAGTCATTAAGTCTCATGCAAAGCCTTTTCTTCAAATTGTGCCTGAATTACACAGAATATTGATGTTTTCCCTATAAAAGTGAGGTTTTTGTATGTTACTGTTGTTAATAAAAGTAAATTGTATCTATATCAATTCAAGCTCAGTGCTTTACTTTTAAATTTTCAACAAACAAACATATACAAGAATTAGTAACTGCACTTATTAATGCAAAACAATTTTAATTTTATGATTAAATTAACATGATAAATTTCCCCCCTGCTCCATCAAATCAGGTGCTGACGGTTAGTCTGATTAGTCTGGAGTCCTGTGCTGAAAATACTCTTTATTTTATCTGTTTTTACCTAATTTATTGTGCTAATGTCTTCAGATCTCCTCTAAATTTCCACTTAAAGCTCATTTCATTGGTTCCAACAGACTGAGGTATTTGTTGGGGCTTTCAACTGTTTTTCTTTCCATTATTTATTTTTGCAAGAATTTACTTTATTTTTTATTTGTTGTCCATCAGTATAAAACAAACTTGATATATTTTTTGATTTTGTCAGATCAGCTCCTCCCGCTTCATTTCATCATCAGTGAAGCTCCTCCCAAAACTAACACATCATCATATCAGCTCCGCCCACATCAGTCACATGGTCAGTGAAACTCAAAGCAATTCTCCAGCTACAAGTGAAGACGAGCATCAGGAAGAGCTGAAATCTGCAAAGACTGAGTTTATTAAAGAGGACAGTGAGAACACGAGTGATCCAGAACCTGCAGAATGAAACACACTGAAGATCCTGAAGAACAAAGAGGTTGGTGTTTATTCTTCATTCAATCATGATGCTGGAGAACATTTCTATTAGAAACATTCACGCACTTCCTAAACTTTTAGATAAACAGTTAAACTAAGAAATGGGTACAAAATGTTATTGTTGGTTTGTTTTCAACATATGATGAGTAAAGTGAGGCTTGAAAATTGATTTTAAATTTTACAAGCAGCTGTTTAAACCACTTGTAAGATTTTCGGTCCCAATGTGCCCAATGAACAATGACCCATCGCTGAGGGAGAAAGTTTCTCAACTTTATTGGCACTTTGTCTGAGTATATAAGAATATGAGGGGAGTTACACAGAGTTAACCAATAAGAATACATGCCTTCCATTATATAGGAATACAATACATGGAATAATAAGTCCACATATGGTCAGTTTCTTGGTTGTCTTGGCTGCCGATGTACTTGTGGTATAGTGTACACCATTCCCCTGCTCCCCCTCCTAGCCTAGAGATCCATGATATAGGAAACCTTCCTTTACATAATGAGGAACAGATGTAGAGAGTACCTTCTTAGAGAACTAAGAAACCCTTCTTTCATATTCTTCATGCTACCATACTAGAATTCTTTTACCACTACAATGCAGAAGTTTGGCCATTACAAAAGACAAGGCTTTTTAGGTTTTCTAGCTGTAGTTTGCCCTTTTTTGTCACTTAATATTCAACAATATAATTGATCTGCCTGCATTGACACCATTGTCTGAGAACTGAACTGAGCTGGACGATGACATGAATGTTTTCTCCATAGAGAATAAATATAAATAAAAATAGATATACTAATGCTTTTTACAAGGAAATGAATCAACACTGAACTTACTTAAGCTGGACAATGACACTATTTTCTTCAGACAAAACTAACTTTTCCTGTAATCAATGTAAATCTGCTTTGAAACCGTCCATATTGTAAAAGGTGACTTAACTTGAAATAATTGTGTCAGATAAATTTACAAAGTTTCGTGTTTTGTTCTTCCCTCATATTCCAAAATATAAATATAAAAATATTTTCCACAAAATAAAAAAAACTCTGCACATCAATTTTGGCCACTACTGTATATTCGGTGTAGTCAGTGTCACAATAGTGTTATTTCAGACCCTGCTTACTAAGGAATGATGAGCTCAAGTCATCACCGGTGCACTGCTGCATTTTTACAAAATGTAATTATTACTTTCATTTAATTTAATTTCATTGCTATAACATTTCTGAAAGTTTAGTTACAAAAAGAATACCTTGATCATCAACTCTGTCATTATTTAACTCCAATACATCATATTTTTGTTGAAAAGTGCGTGGCCTCCTCCTCTCTACTGCCATCTTGTTACTCATAACTACCTCTCCAGTTCTCTTAAATAATTTAGGAGCTGAGACCTAGTCTTGACACTTAGGAACCTTTATGAACAACACGTATTCTTACGTTTAGGAATAAGAGTAAAATTATGTAATTCTTATAATTTTGACAGACTTGCGACTAAAATTTCGCTTTATACATACGAGTCCAGGTCAATGTGTAGTCGTCAACGAGTGGATCTCTGAACTGGTGTGAGTGAGTGGAGGCGGGTGTTTCTCTGGACAATGCCGATATTTAGAAATTGAAGCAGCTGATGGCCGATATGTTTGGCCGCTTTTCCTCCCCCACCCCCCTTCATCTCATAAAATCTAACAGTTAATAAGAAGTGACACAGACAATTGCTTAAATTAAACATGTATTGAACAACACAAGCCTCTCCAATCAGTGCACTTTTGTATAAAAATAAAATAAAAATGATGTGTAGCCTAAGTTAAATATTAAATACGCAAAACAGTTGTTCAACATAAAATATTTTAGTAATATGTCTATTTTTGTCTGAATTATTTTGTTGTGCTCAGTCTGTTTTTCACTCTTGCATGCGGTGGCGCTCGTTCATGGAAATCTGTTAAGTTTAGTGGAAATTCACTCCTGACAGCAAAATGGAAATATTTGCATGAGTTCCTAACATTAAACCTCCTTCGCTTACGCCTGAGGATGCAAACATCAATTCTGCCAACAGTTCATCTGCAAACATAACTCTAATCCAGGGCATTGCTGGAATCGGTCAAAAATGACACATGCAAGAAAATTGACTCCCTGTCATTGGATTTGCGGTCAGAGAGCTAGCCAAAGCTAGACAATAAGTTAAAGACAGGCTAGGCCCTTTGCAGCAGAAAGTGGACGCTAATGCTGACACTATCAGAGAATTGGAACGTGCAGCATCTGATCACAGTGATTGCATAGCTGAAATGCAATCCGTTATATCCACGCTTCAAAAACAGGTGGTACAACTGGATGCCAAATGTGAAGATCTGGAGGGAAGATCCAGAAGGAACAATATTTGCCTCGTTGGATTACCCGAGGGAGTTGAGGGTTCACATCCAGCTGGCTTTGTCTCTCAGCTTTTGCAGAGTTTGCTGCATCTCCAGGAGAAACCTCTACTAGACAGGGCACATCGCACACCACACGAGCCCCCCCGTCCCCTTGTCATTAGAGTTCACTACTTACAAGTCCATGATGAGATTCTACGACGCAACTGTCTCCTCTGATTCATGATGGGAATAGTATATTTGTCTTTGCGGACTACACAACGGCTGTTGTGAAGAAACAGGCCGCTTTCAAGGATTCGAGACTTCTCCTTCACTCATGCCTCGGGGTCAAGTATGGCCTTCTGTTTCCTGCCGTGTTGCGTTTCACTCTCTCCACTGGTGCTGTACATACGTTTGAGGACCCGGCCGCGCATCGGACTTTATAAAAAAAAAAACTGTCTTGCCTGCAAATACCTGAGGTAAATAACATGTAGAAAGTTTGGCTTTAAACATTTGGTCAGTGTGCACTGACAGAATATGACTATTGTCATATTGCTCGATAACTTGTCTGAGATTGTTGTTTCTAATAATATAATTATGTTAGTTTCACATAAGTCCACACATGTTTGGGTTATTTGTGTTGTTGACAAAGTTTAATCCTCCGTTTATATTTCTCTGTGTCTCATTCATTGCACTTTCTCCCAGGCAGCATAGAGTTAATTGTAGCTGTTCGAGTTTTAAAAAGGTATACGCATGTGTCTCTTTTGGGGAGATGCTTTTGCTGAGGCGGGTGCGGGGTGGGGGGATAAAGGCTTGTTGTTTTTATCATGTTTTTTTCTTCCTTTCTTCTTGGTCCCCGCTCAGTTTTTGTCAGTTTCACAGTAAACAATTATTTCACATTTAGAATTTGATCTATTTCGTGTATGACACAACCTAAATTGGCTCACCATTCACAGCAAGTGGGAGGAGTTTCACATTTGTTAGTTGGAACTGTAATGGAGTGAACGAACCAGTTAAGCGTAGCAAGATATTACATCAACTCCAACATTTAGGGGCCCACATTGTCTATCTTCAAGAAACACACCTAAAAATTCATGACCACCTATTGTTAAGGAGAAGATGGGTATGTCAGGTATTTCCCTCCAAATTTGAGGGTAAAGCCAGGGGCGCTGCAATTCTTATACACAGGTCATTTCCCTTTGTGTGCTCTGATGTCATAGCGGATCCCAATGGGAGATTTGTCAGTGTCACAGGTAAAATCAGTAATTTTCCAGTTATTCTCGCCAATGTCTATGCGCTTAACTGGGATAACGATAATTTTTTGAGATATTTATTTTCTGTACTGCCTGATAGCTCTTCTCAACATCATATTTTTGGAGGTAATTTTAATTGCTGGATTAACACCAAACTCGACTGCCCCTCGGTTAAACATAATACACCATCAAAGTCTGCAAAAGTGATTCAGTCTTTTATGGAGGAATTTAAGGTCTTGGATCCTTGGCGTTTTTTCTTTTTAACACGTCTGGGAAAGAATACTAATTCTTTTCTTAAGTGCATCACACTTTTACTCTGATTTACTTTTTTTTAATGCTAGGAATGACTTAGTCATAGAGCTTTAAAAATCAAAACGTGGCGGCCGCTTCTAGAAATCTTATAATGGGCCGTAGTTGGATTTTCCATCTTCCACAATGATCCAAAACAAACATCAAAATCAATGCAAAAATGTGCCACTGAGCACAAAATGAAGCTTTTGCCATGGCTGTACTCTACAGAAAATGAGTGGGTGATCTGAAGAGGAGAAGCACCAACATGGATCTGGGATCTGAAGGATCTGGAGAGATTCTGTATGGAGGAATGGTCTCTGATCTCTTGTCAGGTGTTCTCCAAACTCATCAGGCATTATAGGAGAAAACTCAGAGCCGTTATCTTGGCAAAAGGACGTTGCAAAAAGTATTGAATAAAAAGGTATGATTAATTGTGAGCAATGTGCATTAGAGAAAAACATTCATTTCATAATGAGATTCCCCCCATTTAAAAGTAAATTCTCCAATGAAAGGTTAGAATTTTGTATTTTTTTAAATAAAATATTAAAAGGATTAACAATGCTGATTTATTTTCACAGCTTTCTTTGATCATATTTACCAAGGGTATGATTAATTTCAGGCTTAACTGTATATACACGACTTACAATTGACAGGAGAACCTCTTTTGCTGTCTCTTCTTTTCATTTGTTCCATGGTAAATGTCCCTTTGTTCTTCATCATCATTTGTTCAATCTTCTGCACTAGTAGGAAATGACAGCAGCTTTCTGGCAGAGTGGGAAGGAATGATTTGAACAGAGAGATATGAAGCGCAGCAGGTTAGAGTGTTTTGGATTGCATAAAATAATTAAAAAAAGAACAAATACATGGCGAAAGAAGTTTATTTTAGCTTCAGGTTCTAAAGGGTTAAGGATTTTTAAAAATCAGGTGTGTAAAAAAAGCCGGGGGCTGCGCGTGGACCCCTATTTCCATCGAAAAAGCAAATCTGTATTTCTTGATTACTTCAGCTTGTTACTCAAAGTCATGAGATAATTTATTTAGACATCTGTCTAGTTTAATTTCCCCTTTGTCAGATGTGATTCAGACACACTTTGGCCTGTGTTGGAGACATTTAGTTTTCAAAAGCATTAATGTTAATTCTGCGAGAATTTTTTTTTTTCCAAAACAAGAACAATGTACCTCATTCATGGAAAGATACTGATCAATATCTTATTTGATCAAAATGATTGTAGTATTTTATATGGAAGCATATGAGTAGCTGAGCTGCAATATTCAATTTGATATTTAATATGCAAAATGACAATACAGAAATGCATTGCCATTTTACATATTGCACATTTTACACATTTTAATTGCCATTTTCCATTACATTTTTGCAATGTTGGTGCAAAATGAAAATGAAAAATCATTTATATAATTTACATTTGCCATTTCATACCAGTTTTAATATGTAAATTAAATACATGTTTTAACGCTTTATAAGTTGCAAAATTAAAATGAAAATGTATTAAAGAAATTATTAGATCTGTTTAAAAGCAAAAACTGTAGCAAAATGATCATTTAAATGAAATATGAAATGGCAAATGTAGATTATATAATTTAATTATCATTTTCATTTTGCACCAAACGTTGCACAAATGTAATGAAAAATGTAAATTTGCATTTCAAACAGAAATGCATTCTCATTTTACATATTGCATGATCATTTTGCATATTACATTTCAAATTGAATATTGCTACCCATATGCTTCCATAATTTTATAGCAGTTGTCTATAAACATCAGAGCTCACTTTTATGTCCTTTCACTTCATATTTCTCTATTTGAATTATTTTGATGTACTGAAAATTAAATTAATCTTTTTTTTCTCTCATGTCAGACCTGATGGAAGAGAGTGAGGAGAGTGAAGAACTGAGTGAAGTGGAGGAGGAACATCATGTCAAACCTGGAGAAAAACCTTTAAGTCGCTCAAAGACTAAACAGACATTTTTAAAGAAAAGAAGAGCCAAGAAATCTTTCACCTGCACTCAGTGTGGAAAGAGTATCACAACCAAACAAAGTCTAGCGTGTCACATGAGGATTCACACCGGAGAGAAGCCGTTCTCATGTGATCAGTGTGGAAAGAGTTTCAAAAAAATACAAAATCTTAATAGACACATGAAAATACACACCGGAGAGAAGCCGCATGAATGTGATCTATGTGGGAATAGTTTCACACTAAAAGTAAATCTTAAGAAACACATGAGTATCCACACCGGAGAGAAGCCGTTCACATGTGATCGGTGTGGGAAGAGTTTTCCATACAAACAAAGTCTTGATGTTCACATGAGAGTTCACGCTGAAGAGAAGCCGTTCACCTGCGATCAGTGCGAGAAGTGTTTCACACAAAAAACACACCTAAAGGTTCACATGATGATCCACACTGGAGAGAAGCCGTTTATGTGTGATCAGTGTGAAAAGAGATTCTCAAACAAACGCAGTCTTGATTATCACCTGAGAGTTCACACTGGAGAGAGACCGTTCACATGTGATCAGTGTGAGAAGAGCTTCATAGACTCTGATAAACTTAAAAGACACATGAAAATCCACACTGGAGAGAAGCCGTACGCATGTGATAAATGTGGGAAGAGTTTCACGGAATCAGCAGATCTTAAGAAACACATGATGATCCACACTGGAGAGAAGCCGTACGCATGTGATAAATGTGGGAAGAGTTTTAGGGATTCAGGATACCTTAAGAGTCACATGAGAATCCACACTGGAGAAAAGGCTTTCATGTGTTATCAGTGTGAAAAGAGATTCTCAAACAAACAAAATCTTAAGCTTCATATGAGAGTTCATACTGGAGAGAGACCGTTCACATGTGATCAGTGTGGGAAAAGTTTCGCACAAAAATCATGGCTTGAGCTTCACATGAGAGTTCATACTGGAGAGAAGCCGTTCATGTGTGATCAGTGTGAAAAGAGATTCGCTCGAAGACAAAATCTTAATGTTCACATGAAGATACACACCGGAGAGAAGCCGTTCACATGTGATCATTGCGGCAAAACATTTAATCTGTCATCAAGCCTGAAGCAACACCTGACAGTTCATACGAAGGAGAAGCCACATTCATGTTCTGTGTGTGGAAAGAGTTTTTCATGGCTGCAAAGTTTACAAATACATCAGAAAATTCATACTGGTGTGAGAGAGTACATGTGCTTTGAGTGTGAGAAGACTTTTACTACATCAAAAAGTTTAAAACTACACCAGAGAATTCACACTGGAGAAAAACCATACAAGTGTTCACTCTGTGACAAGAGATTCAGTCAGCCTGGAAATCTGAGAGCGCATGAGAGGATCCACACTGGAGAGAAGCCGCACACGTGTGATCAGTGTGGAAAGAGTTTCTCTGTTAAAACTAGCCTGAAGATACACATGAAGATCCATGCAGTGGAGAAACCACTTAGTGGAGAAACCAATTAGTTTCCCAACAGCCATGATGAGTGACAGATTGTATGGGTGGGCGTTCTGACGATTTTATATCGTGATCTTGAAGATGAACTACTTTTCAATTGAATCATCCAGATTGTGATCTTTTATGTTTTTGTAAAATGTTAAAACTACAGTGTAATCACCATGGGAAAATCTCAGAGTAAAACTGGGAGTTGTGAAAAATATGATACACCGGTGTTTTGCCATATGAGAAGATTATCTATGTATCATCTTGTTACTCTTTTAATTCCTTTTATAACTGTATCATATTTCTTTTTTAATTCCTTTTATAACTGTATCATATTTCTTTTTTAATTCCTTTTATAACTGTTTTAATTTTTCTTGCTCATACTTTGTGATTATTTTAATTCCTTTCTGTGTTAAGAACATTGTATTGCCATAGTGTATGAAATGTGCTATATAAATAAACTTGCCTTGCCTACAGCAATGACTGCCTAATAGATGGTTGTGCTGACTGACCAAATTATACCATGTGTCTCTATCATGTGTCTTTCATGCGCGCTGACATATTTGAAAAACAATTCAACGCCAACCAGCAATAGGGCTGTGAATGGTATTGAATTTTAGTAATGGGAGAAGTAACTCGATTTACTCACTGCCGTCACCCTCATGTCGTCATGTGTGTATTACGTTGCTTGCTTCCTGATATCATGTGCTCAAACACATTTAACCAATATTTATAAAAATGAAACCGTTGTATCTGGTCGAGCAATTTATTAATTAAACAGATTGGATTGTGTTGGTAATAGGCAATTAATGCTAAAAGATGTTTCATGACTCTAACACGTGCTTTCGATCTTCTTTCTGATCTGAATGGCGTGTGAAAAACACTTGAGTTTTGCCACAGACTTGTCCTAGAGTCTAGAATGCAACTGAATGCTTTTTCAAGCGTCTTCATACTTAAAATACCACAGAAAACTTCTTTTAAACAGGAAATGACAGAATATTTACCTACATTTTTACAGCTGGTCTATTCGCACGGGGATATTAGCTGAAGGTAAAAGTTACTGTAATCTTTACTGACATTGTCTGTCATGATTCCGAGATTGCACATTCGGACGGGACTACAATTACGGAGAATCTCTTGTACTTTACCTCACCTCTCCATGTTAAACTAGTCCCGTCCGAATAGGGCTTTTGACAGCAGGACTCTCACATATATTGTCAAGTCTCTCTGCAACCAGCAACATATTATCTTTTTAGTTTTATAACCTTGGTTGAAAATTGTAAAGACGACGTTCTGAACATAAACTAGTTCTAGAATCCTGGAAGATTGCTTTTTAAAAATAATGTCTCCACACACATGTATTATTTGAAATAATGAAAATGTGTGTGGTAAAAGATCACTTTTTTCAAGGAATGGGTAGATCAAAATATTATTTTTGTTTCTTTGAGACTCGAACCAAGAATTTTGATTTTGCCACAACACTTTCAACTGTTTTCCTTTCCAATATTTATTTTTGGAAGAATTGACATTACATTATTTATATTGTTCTCTAGAAGTATAAAAGCAAACTTAGTAACTGATATATTTTTGATTTTTGTCAGATCAGCTCCTCCCACATCAGTCACATCATCAGTGAAGCCCCTCCCACTGTAATTCTCCAATAAATGCTGGAATATTCCCATCGGCTACAAGTGAAGACGAGCATCACAGCATCAGGAAGAGCTGAAATCTGTAAAGACTGAGTTTATTAAAGAGGACAGTGAGAACACGAGTGATCCAGAACCTGCAGAATGAAACACACTGAAGATCCTGAAGAACAAAGAGGTTGGTGTTTATTCTTCATTCATTCATGATGCTGAAGAACATTCATGTTAGAAACATTCAAGTGCATTCATCACTTTTAGATAAATAGTTCAACTAAAAAAATTAGATCAGTTGAAACTAATTATTTTAGCTTTTGTGATAGAAAATTTGATTTTCATTGATCTTTAGTAGATATTACAAAGTAGGGTGAGCCACATGTTTCTATTGTTCTTTTGTGATATGTGAACGGGAAAATATATGTTTATGAACAGTATGTATGTTTGTATACCTGTGGAACAGCAGGAGTAAGACACTGTGGGAACAGCTGGGCAAGGACCTTTGACCCTAGTATTAACTTTTGGTGGTCCTAACTGTCAGCTAAGTGACAAATAGAAGTTTATGTACCAATGGGTCTCTTATCATGGAAGGAGCCCTGCTGAATAAGGCCTTAAAATAAGTATAAAAGCTGCCCAGCTCTTCCTGTCTGGGTCTCACTCACCATATAGTGTAACTTTCTCGGTGGAGACTGGGCCTTCTTGCAAGAGTAAATACTTTTTAAAAGACTATTTGATTCAGAGTGTCTCTTACGCAGTGCTGACGGGTTGATAGAAATTTTTACATTTTACATTTATTTTATATCTGCTTCTCAAGTTTTTGCAACTGTTACCAACATTTTGGACATTTCTCAATACAGTTTACAACAATGTGATTTGTTATTTTTTTAACAATAAAACGAAAACACCAAACTGTATCATGAAACAAGTAAATGAACTTTCCAAAATATCCGACAGGGTTGTAAGGATAAATTAATTAAAACCTGGGGCCGAATGTATAAAGCCGCTCAGAGTGAAATTTTTGTCTGAAGTAGTGATGGCTGATGGGTATCGAAACCCGCTATTAAACGTGACCTGGGGCTAAATTATTAAAGACTGCAGTTTCGATAAGCTCCGACATTACCGGTTCTGCTGTTGGTACTAGAGAAAATTTAAAAGACACATATTATTTATTATTGATATATAGGCGTTATATCTGTAAATCTGAAAATGTCTATTCTGACTAAACCCAACTGTGATACTTTTGTTCTCATATATTTATATTTTTATTTTTTATTCTTATAATTTGTAGTATTATGTTTCTTGTTGTATCTGTATTTGTATATGTCAACTGGAAGCCTCAGTAACAAAACAAATTCATTGTGTGTGCAAGCACACTTGGCAATAAAGCTCTTTCTGATTCTGATATTGCCAGCTGTTTCTATATCCGATAAAATTAAATAATTTGTCTATGATCCATTTTTGCTATTTGCAATCCAAAAGAGAGCGAGATCTCTCACTCGGAGTTAAGGCCCACTCACACCAAGCACAATAACTATAAAGATAACTATAATGATAACTATATTTGTGTCCACACCAACGAACGACAACGTCTGTTTATTCTAAGACGTGCGCTGCGGTATCACAGTGTGTACAATGTCATTGAACATGTTTTTGCTTTGCTGTTCTTGTTGCATTATACTGCTTTAACCAGCAGATGTCCTCAGCATGGTATGCTTTGAGTGAAGCCTGTGTTATCGAGTTAATAATCTAACAGTGAATTTAGCTGACGTAGTCAATATAGTGGAATAAAAACACCTGGTCGTTTTCACCGCAACTTTAAAGGAAGCAAGACAGTGTTTTTGGAAACGAGCGCTGGACACTGGTAATACTTCTCACCGTTATTCAGAGGGATATAAACAATTGTTTTCCATATCCATTTTCTTGAAAAGGGGCTTGAGTTGTCAAACAGTGGAGGATTGTTCTGGACCTTGGCGATTAACTTCTCACAATTTTCCCATTTTAAAAGCGTGAGACCTTTGTTTAAATTAGAAGGGACTCTGAGTGTCAGTGAGCATCTTGACCGTTTTATCGTTTGACAGTTGAAAAAAGTCGTTCTGAAAGTGATCCCAACGATGTTGTTTCTCATATCTTTATCATTATAGTTGATTGAACTCTGCTATTCTTTAATATGGAAAATGATTTTTAGAACTATATCTTTATCTTTATAGTTATCGTGCTTGGTGTGAATGGGCCTTTACACAACACGAAAGCCCTGCTTAAAGGGTCACTTCACCCATTTGCATTAAGGTTTGTATTGTTAGAAACCCAGTCATATATTATAATGATGGTGGAATTTTGCTTGTTTTTTTTCTGAGATGGGAGAAAAAAGGATTTAAGTGTTTTACTTCCGTCCTATCGTGACGTAAATATCGTCATTTTGCGTCACGATAGGACGGAAGATAAATTTCATTGCATATTAAGAAAACTACAGCCTTTAGCTCATTATTATTCAAGGGCGTGGGACCCACTCACCCCACCGGCCTATTACAGATCAGTGGGTGGGACTAAACCTGAAGAAACTAAACTATTAATCCGCCATCTTGCTTGGAAGACAGCAAGCTAAGCTAACAAGCGCTCAAGGAGTTAGATTTACCATAATGCCTGAATTTACGACACACGATATGGAAGACGAGGATTTTGAAAATCTTTTGCTCGAAACTGATGTTCGTGGCTATTTATACAAGCCACAATATAGCGAAGAGCAGCTGAGGCTGATGGAGGAACAAGAGGCGGCGGCGTCGGCTGCGGCAGCGGCCGACCGCGGGAGACCAGCCCGGCGCAGACGAGAAGCCCGGGCTTGCTCGCGCTGTAGCGAATTGGTTGTGCTCGTGCTGTACCTGTGCGCCTATGGACACCGAGCTAGAGTCTGTCTGCTGCAAAGAATCTCAAAAATGCCAATTCCTTCTAGAAGAAATGTCAGAGGCAGACACGGACATGGAGTGTTGTGTTGTGAACCATCCGAGTTTCGCACCGCATATGGACAGAGGCGTCCTAGATACTCTCCTACTCTATCGGTAGGGCATGAAAACTTACTTTTGGACCTTTCCTTGAGGTGACTGAACATCCCGGTACCATACAATAGTTAACCATTTCAAAATAAATAGTAAGAAGGAATAAATCAAGAATGAGATCGCAAATGATTTTCAAACTCAAGTGGTAACTTTAGCTAGCGTAATGCATTCTCGTATAGGCGGGTCACGCATAGGCGGTGTTCTGGATTAGTGGGAGTGGCTTCTGGAGCTGTTCAAACGCGTTGCATTGTGGGAAATGTGGAAAGTATAAAGTTACTTTCTGTCATAACTCGGTCAAAAAGGCACCAAATTTGAAAATTTTGACAGATTTCGAATACATATATGACCCACTTTCAATGAAGATCAAGGTTCCCAGGGGTGAAATGCTCCTTTAATAAGTGACGATAGCCGAGAGAACTAACATACAAACATCTGGTTACACTTTAAGCCTGTGATATGAATCTCTTTTTATTTTTTCGATTTCAATTTTGTCTTCCAAGCACTAGCATAGCTAGAAAAGAGACTCTGGGTGTTCATCTGAAAAACTGGGTGTGCCACATTTATTGTCAGATTACTGTGCAAAATTATTAACCATAACTATACATATAGTACACATATAGATAGTATACATATAGAAGAAATACTGTAAATTCAGGAACTTCCTCTCCAAGTCCATAGTGCTTGCTCGGTACCTGTAATATTTACATCAGGCCAAACGTGTCAGATCCAGGCAGCAAGGAGGCAGAGGCCTTCATTATTCTGAGGAGTCACTCTGAAAACGGTTGTTAATTTCCATCAAAATCCACAAGGATTGCAAATTCAAGTCACTCCAAATGGGTGCACACCTGCCCACTGTAGAGGTCACACATGCGAGTTGGAAAGCCTGGCAGGTCTTTTTTTTTGTCCCAGTTGTGCACATCGTTTTTTTTTCATGATGTCATCAGTAAACCCAAATATTCTCTCAAATTCCCCATCTGAGTTATTCCTAAATGTAGTAAAAGTTTATTTTAAGCCCTCAATCATGTGGACACAGTCAGTAACAGAAACAGATAGGGACTGCAGGCCTTTTGTCGCAAATTCACTTGCGCTGAACAGCTTAGAAAATGCAACAAGGAGAAAGATGAGCCTCTTGGTCTGTATTTGTTGCAAAAGAGACTCTGCATCTATTTTGGCCTGGCCTGAGCCTCCAGACTCAGACATTCAGTGTTTCCAATATGACGTCGTACAAAGTCAAGACTCGACTCAGACTCTGATTTAATATCTGATCTAATATCCGTGGAGCGCACAAGCTCCAGACAGGGTTTGTCAGGGTGTAGCTCTTTTTGGATCTGTAGAAACCCTGCGTGTCTGTTGGCTCCAGTCATGAAATAGTGCAGTGAATTTATAACATCAAAAAAACTGATCACAGTAGGAGATACTTTTGAGGCTGTTGAAAGAACAAGATTCAGGCGTTGCGAGTGGCAGTGAACATTACACTGCGTGGGGGAACGTCTTTTTGAGGAGCACCTGCACCCCAGCTCTCCCACCTGGCATGACTGCCGCTCCGTCAAAACTGAAACCCACACACAATTCAGGATCCAGCTGCAGCGGTTCCAGTACTTCCAAAACTTTGCTAGCGATGCCAGAGGATGGCATATCATCTGTTGGCAAAAATCCGACAGCTCTCTCTCTTACATTGCCATTAAATATATACCTCAGACAGACAGCAATTAGTTCTTTCTTCGAGAGGTCCTTGTACTCATCAGTTAAAACAGCATAATAGGTGTCAGCCTGTGCATGCAATTCTGCTCTGATTTTTCATCGGAGAAGTGATGCTGCAGTTTCAAGGAGGTCGTTTTGAATATCTGGGCTCATCATTTCTGCATTAGCTGGAAGCTCATCAAGGCGTTGTTTTATCTCAGGGTCATATTTACAAAGCACTTTGAACAACTCAAAAAAGTTTCCTCTGTTCAGGCTTTCTGTGTCTTTCTGTGTATTCCTTGTGACCACTCAGTGCATCTGTATTTTTGGTTGCAGGTTAAGGAACCACTGGCATTATTGGAGATTGACTGAGTTGACTGAGTTATACTGAGTCGGGTGGGTTATATTAGCTGGATCTGATTTTTGAGGGGGTCATGACCCCCGTAACCCTCGTGCAAATTACGCGCATGGCGGCTTCTGTCTGCTGTGGATCCTCTCATGTCTTTTCAGATGTTCTGATCGACAGAATCTCTTGTCGCAGTGTGAACACTTATAAGGTTTTTCTCCAGTGTGAATTCTCTGGTGTTGTTTTAAATGGCTCACTGATATAAAAGTCTTCTCACACTCAAAGCACATGTACTCTCTCACACTAGTATGATTTTTCTGATGTGTTTGTAAACTATACAGCAGTGAAAAACTCTTTCCACACGACTTCTCTTTCCGTGAAAGGCTTCTCTTCAGTATGAACTCTCATGTGAACATCAAGACTTCGTTTGTATGTAAAACTCTTCCCACACTGATCACATGTGAACGGCTTCTCTCCAGTGTGGATACTCATGTGTTCCTTAAGATAGAATTTTTGTGTGAAACTCTTCCCACTTTTATCACATTCATGCGGCTTCTCTCCGGTGTGTACTCTCATGTGAACATCAAGACTGTGTTTGGTTGTGTAACTCTTTCCACACTGAGTGCAGGTTGTAGATTTCTTGGCTCTTCTTTTCTTTAAAAATGTCTTTTTAGTCTTTGAGCGACTCAAAGGTTTTTCTCCAGGTTGGACATGATGTTTCTCCTACACTTCACTCAGTTTCACTGATTTAGATTTTTTTTAACTAATCACAACTAACTTTTTTTTTCTTGCAGAATTAACATTAATGCTTTTGAACACTAAATGTCTCTAACACGGCCCAAAGTGTTTCAGAATTGTCTGAATATACGACAAAGGGGAAATTAAACTAGACAGATGTCTAAATATATAATCTCGTGACTTGAGTACCTAGTAACAGAAGGCTTTGCTGAATTATA
>NW_027509130.1:240000-277500 GCF_051911475.1 Siphateles boraxobius
TGTGCCCTGATCACACTGTAAAAAAACACGGTCTCTGCAGACACCCCAGGCTCCACAAACGGCAACAAAAACAAACTGGGCTAACCTGCACCACGAAACATAACAAACTGTTCCAGCCAATAACCGACAAGAAGGATTTGGGGGGTTAGTGCGCGGATGAGGAGGGTCTAGCTAGCCTCCGTTTTGTTTGACAATAGTTCGAACGTCAACAAGAAGAGACGTCACCCAGGATCGTTTAGAGAACCTTTAAGTAGTTTTGAAACCATTACTTTTACACTTTTACTTGAGTAAAAAGCTTGAGTTGATACTTCAACTTCTACAGAACTCTTTTTAAACCCTAGTATCTATACTTCTACTTGAGTAAGAAATGTGAATACTTTTGACACCTCTGCTAATAACTCACAACACATTCTATTTTTGTTCCTTGGAAAGATATAATTTCAGGAATATTACTTGGAAGAGCTTTGGATTTAAAAAAAAAAATTATTACTTTAGTTTTATGTATATTTAAAACCAGTTTAAGTTTACATAGACGAGACTGTCAATATCAAATGCTGATTGTAAATAATGAAGAGCTTGTGAAGCTGATGAAGCACAACAATAAATAGTGTCGTCTGCATAAAGATACATAGCATTGGGAATGTTATCACAAACAGTATTTGTATACAAGGAAAATAAAATGGGTCCAAGAACAGACCCCTGACGGACACCTTTAGAGACTGACAAAACAGATGAGGTACAATCCTTTAAAAGCACACACTGTGTTCTCGCCTGAAAGGTAGTTGCAAACCATTTGCATTTTCTGAGAGACCAATAATGGCAAGCCTTTTTAAAAGGATGTCATGGTAAACTGTGTCAAAACTCTTCGATAAATCAAGAAAAAAATCTGAACAATTAGTTTACAGTCTAAGGCATTAATAATATCACTAAACACTTTATAGCATCAGTGACAGTGCTATGCTGCTTTCTAAAACCAGACTGAGAAGGAGAAAGAGTATTGTTTAAATCCAGGAAAGTTGTTAATTGTTCATTCAGTAATTTCTCCAAAAGCTTAGATAAAACACACCGTTTAGATATTGGCCTATAATTGTTCAACTGCAGTGAATCCCCCCCTTTAAAAAGAGGAGAAACAAAAGCAGATCAGATCGTTGGGAGATTGCATTGGGAAATAGGAAGATGAAATAAATAAGTCAAGGGTTCGGCTGTAAGCTTTAAATAAAATGGTTCCAGCTTATCGGGCCCTGCAGACTTCCAACTGACTCCGGATTTTATGGACTTAAAACGGAATAGCAGAATAAATACTAGATTTAATAGTTTTTTGTTTTTTTTATCAAGATATAGGGAAAGAGAAGGGTAAACTAGGCATGATATGCCCTCAGCCTTAAAGCCCTATTCAGACGGGATTAACTTCACAAGGGTAGATGGAGTAATGTAATTTTACCACAGGACGTCTGAAATGTTAATGGCAAATTTGCACTGGATAATAAATCTCTGTAAAACTAGCAGAAGTGGGAGAAGTAACTCGATTTACTCAAATCTGTCCTAAATAATAAGCATTTGAATTTCCATACATACAATATTTAGATCACAGAAGACTTGCATGCGTGGTCAGTTCAGCTCAATATTTTGTAAAACAGAGACTTATGGCAAGCGAGCCTCTTATTTCAATTATATATATTTTTTGGTAAATACAGGTCAACTAGTTTAGGTACTAATATATAAAACAAAAATAAAAGTAAATCAAAACCAATCGTTTACAAGATTTAACTGCAGGAGGCGCAATGGCAAGGCATCTAACAGCGGAGAGTCTGCCTGGACAAGTCCACCAAACTGTTTGACATCTTCAGAAATCCCCTCCTGGAAACTCCTTAGGACTTGTTCATTTGGCAATCCCCTCATAATTCA
Source organism: Siphateles boraxobius (assembly GCF_051911475.1). Classification (NCBI taxonomy): domain Eukaryota; kingdom Metazoa; phylum Chordata; class Actinopteri; order Cypriniformes; family Leuciscidae; genus Siphateles; species Siphateles boraxobius. Next base: position 241,906 of record NW_027509130.1, read on the forward strand.
TTTAAGTTCTGGACATTCCTTTCGGACATGTTAACATAAAGCCTTTCGCCTCTTCGTCCTCCTTCTGACCTTTTCTTTGATGCATTCTGTGCCTCGTCCGCAAGACATACGACGACGGTAATGCTTGCATTTTCTTCTTTCTTTAGCAAAGCTCTTTCTAATACATATTTTGTTCCTCACTATACTTGTTAATAAATGCTTAAAACATTGAGTGTGGTATGTATTTCTTTATAAACCATTTTCTCAATAAATTGATCTTACAACAACAATTGCAGTGTCTTCTTCATAAACCACTTTCTCAATATATAGTTACAATGATTATTAAAGTGTCCTTCATTATATAACACTTTCTTAACAAATCGTTTAACAACAACCTCTGGTGTCTTGCTTTATAAAAACACTTGCATTATGTAAAGTTACAATTGTGTATAACACATAAGTACTTCATACACAAAAAGGCATAATTATAATACAAAAATTGCATATTCCATAACAGAATATCTTATTTATGTTCCTTTTGTAATATTGAAGAATAATCAATTCTACATTAGTATCAGTGCCCATTCTCTAAATCCTTTTGGTCAGAAGTTTTCTTGTTAGTTTTCTTTTGTACAAATGAGATTTTCATTCTAAGGATTACTTTGTCTTCTGGGTAAGTTCACACGGCCAAAACCATTCAATGTAATCCTATTTTAAAATGTTTTCCTCTGATATAAAGTCCGTTTTTTACTTCCTATAAGAAATTATCAAACCTTTAAAGTCCCCGTGAACCGGAAGTTGCAAACGACTTTTCTCCAGTGTTGTGACGTATTTCCGAAAGAAACGGAATACTAAATGAGGCAAAATAGTGGGCGTGGTTTTTTTTCCAACTAGCACCTGATTGGATATATAAAAGTAGGTGTTTCATTCAGAAATGGAGGCAGATCTTAACGCAAGTTTACAATCGGTTGTTGAGGATTACTCGCCGCCTGAAACACCGCCAGCAGTCCCCTTCTTGCAGCAGGAGGAGGAGGAAGATGAAGAAGAACAGGAGCACACGGAGGATCGTTTCGTCACGGGGGGAATCAGACCTTACATGTTTGAGCCGTTACATGCCCTGGAGGGTACGAATGGTCACCTGGACGTGGCGGCTCAGGAGCAAGTTCACACTCGCGAGCATCTCGATGTGTCCCAATGGTAACACTAATTGGAATTATAAAACTATTTTTCTTTGCTATTACTGCTGCAACATTAACCGTTATGTAAGGTACCTGCTTTTTATGTTTTCTTAAGTTTTTGAATGTTGTACATTGTCTAGAATAGTTGCCTACATCTATAATTGACAGATAATTAAGCTTACCACGATTAAACCACAACTTTTCATTTGTGAACTTAAACTGTACTATGCTTTCATTCAGGTGCTCCTGTGGCTACTGCCAGCACATGGACACTGGTCCTGAAAGACTATGTTGTAGGGAGGTTAGGCAGGTTTGTGACAGAACTGCAGAGAATGGGTATCATGTTATTAATCAGCCTATACATGACACAGCAGCTGAGTAGAACTGAAGATAGCAAACTCTATGACTTCAAAAAACCTTAACATTTGTAATACAGTGCCTATGTGTTAATACATTACATAACATATACTACAGTCTAGAATAAATTATTAATACTAGAGTAAAATAGTATAATACTAAATCTACATAATTGTTATATTATTTATTTTATATAGGTTGTTGATAAATGTGCAGAAGCAGAACTGCAACCTGGATGCATGACTGAACACCCAGGTTTTGAAGCGGTCTGCTTGAACCCATGGGTTCTTCAAGTTGAATATGCATCATTGGTCCAGTATTATGGTGACTATGACCAAGATGTTTTTACTATCGAAGAGTAAGTGAATAATCATATCTGCAACAGTCAGCAAAATGCATTATTATCTAGTTTCCTTTTTTGGTCTTTAGGCGATACCGTCACACCGCCTACAGGACCTTTGTCAGATGGTGTTGGGGCTACTTGGGAAGAAAAATACGTGTTGTCCTCCCATCATGTGTTGTTGTTAAAATAAGATCCACATTCACATCAGAGAGATACACAGGCTTCAAGCTACCTTCACTACATCGACAATAGCAAGTGATATGTATGTACTGCTGTATGTAATAAATAATGACAAAGGACTTCAATTACACTTGATGTTTCATTTATTACATTTTGAAGATTCATTTTAAAACACACACACACACACACACACACACACACACACACACACACACACACACACACACACACACACACACACTCACACACTCTCTCTCTCTCTCTCTCTCTCTCTCTCTCTCTCTCTCTCTCTCTCTCTCTCTCTCTCTCTAAACCTGCTCCTACTCCATCTGTGTAAAACGGGACCAGGGTCTGACGTCAGATTCCTGTAGGTCGGGCTTGTCAAAGGCAGCACATAAGTGGTCTGGAACATTCAGTTCATTAATCTGCGCTTGGTATGGGCCAGGATTGATGACCACCTCCTCAAAAAACAGTCTTAGCAGACTCTCCACGTAGTCTATAATGCAAAAAATACAATGAGCCTGGCATTTTTTTTACGTAGACATTTTTCGACAATTGGGATAAAACCACATTGAGGTCAATCAAACTGCATTTACCATAAACAATATGTAAAATGTAATGTACGTGTTAATTGAATATCTAATTTTGCAGAAGATCTACTTATTTTCCATATTTATTGTATGGTAACATTATCCTTTTATACTTACTGTAGGTTGGTGTTGTTTTTGTGTAGTGAAGGGAATGATCCCCCTTTTTGTATTTTGGCCATTTCACTTTGATAGACGGTTCGGCGCTCTGGTTGCATGCATACTCGCGATTGGAATTTTCATTATAGTGAAGAGCAGCAAGGTGCAACCTACATAGTTAGATTAAGAAATGAAAAGGATAAAATTGGTTAGGGGGGGGTTGTTTAAAGTGTGCTTAATTATGTGGATAAATTATGTATTTACAAATATAAGACAGTGTGACAGATGCACATTCAGCATTATTTATGAAATTAGAAAAAATTTAAACTGTCACACCTGTTCAACATTCCCACAAAAGAGAATGCCACATTTTTCGGAGCAAATTTCAATATAAGGCTATGGAAGCCTTCAACTGAGGAGGTCTGATGGTGAGGGCTCAGTTTTGACACGTCTTTCAGGAGTCGCTGGTTTATCATCAGGTCGCAAAACCGTTCACAAGCTTTAGTGCCTAATAAAGACAGCGAGTCCTTATCAACATATAACTGTAATGTAATTTTTATGGCTGGAAATATCGATATAGATTATTAAATCCCATTACATCTGTATATCACTATGTCACTTGAATTCAACAGACTGTTGTCAATCGTAACTTTTAATATTGTAGTCATTAAAAAAATCAATCGTTTCACTCTTAGCAGAATCAGTATTTTAGTTTTAGATTTCATTATTATAGTTTTTAGTATTTTTCAGTATTATAGTTTAAAGCATTATTTAAGAGATTTTTGTTTTTCCATAATGGAAATTAAAGGTATCTGAAATAGTTCAGAATAAATTTCAAAATCAAATTGAATTAAGATTAGAATTGAGTCAAGAGCTTGTAAATAGGAATTTAATCATAAAAACTTTTATCTTCATGGTTGTTACCTAATTGGGCTAATCATGTAGCATTAGGAATCAACAAAATCCTTACTTGGTGTCAGCCAAGCTCGCATCTCAAGAGGTGGGTGGGCGCAGACTGGGAATAAGTCGCTGTTATGATGGTGCACATTTTGCACGTGGTTGGTTACAGACTTCCACTTTTCCACGGCTTCTTCACCTGTCTTGGAAGAGGATGCACACCAGTAAAGGTGGTTTATGATACTTCTCCTCCAGGCCAGAACCTCTCCACAACTACGCTCTTTCCCTAGTGCATCGATCTTCTTGGCGAGACCTTAAGTAGCAATTACAGAAAATACAATTAATTAAAATATTATACTTTAATCAGTTCTTAAAACTTAGTTAAAGTTCATTTGTGCTTTTGTCACTTGAGTCACAATTTGTGATATTATGTTGCTGTTGTGTATATATCTGATTAATCTGAAATGCTGCCAAACAGTTACCCTTTGAGACATGCCAAGTATCAAAATAATGCTGGATGTCAGGTCGTTGCTCCCTCAGATACTTTTGTATCGAAGGATGCCGATCTGTGACGATTGCACCAACCCTTAACCCTGCTGATTCCAGGAACTGGAGGCTTCTCAAAAAACCTTCGCGTTCCATGCGTGGACTTGCACCCACTTCATTACTCTGAGAGATGAAAAAAAACCCTCAATTTAGCATACAAAAGACATGTTTTGAGATTTAAAAACCACCCGACATTTACACTTTTATCTTGACAGTTAATAGATACCATATAAACCAAGACAATGAGTATGTTTACATGCACAATATTTTTAAGTTTTGATAGTTATCAAAGTGTTGCTGTGTTTGTATACACACTCAATGTGAGAAAGCCATACACAACAATGCCATTATAGATTATTGCAGTGCCATAGTAAATTGCATTTTTACCTGGATTAACTGAATGTCCACCACCTTGTTGTCTTCCAGGTTCATCATCGTGTAGCTTCCATACTTGGCACAGTGTCCTTCAGGGGGAATCAGAGTAGAACAGAAAAAAGTTTAGGACGTTACTGGTTTATTGACCATGTTTTTCACATTGAACAACATTTTAATCCAATGTCTCTACAGTGTATTGTTGTTATTTTTCACTCAAAATGAACAAACCTGGGGAATCTGCTCTCATGTCACCACCCAAGACAACGGCCTTTCCAGAATGCCTTGCCATCTCCAGCATTGTGTTTTGTTCAGTCCTCCAGTGCCATAAAATTGTTGGCTGGAGAAAGTTCTTTTGATGATTAAAAAATGTCCTGGGACATATACATTCCAGACAGAGTGCTGACATTACCTGGAGGATATCACATTACATAAAATGTAATGATAAAAATATATAAAAGTATAAAAAAAATTTAACAATGAACAATTTATTTTGAAAAAATGTGTTTACACAAATAAAACCTTGTGGATCTGTATGAATGAAGCCCCACTGAATGCTACTGCTGCCGACAAATGCAAATTCCCAGCTGGTGTACTCTGGATGTGTGGCTGGCTGTTACATTTTGTTTTTTGGAGGCAGTGTGAACAGATCTTTGTGATTTTGAAGCAATACAATGTATATTATGAACAATATCCAATATGCCAATAATACAATAAATAAAATTGTTTATAACAATTTGTCAGTGCTACATGTATGATCACCTGCGTGATGGATACAAATGTCCCATTTACAAATTTCTCAAATGTGCAGATATGGCAGCATGCTTGACACTTCCGAAACAACTGTAGCAAATTGTCTTCATACACCATGTATTTCCTGGCTTTGTGTGGTGGTTGGCAAACCCTGGACAATCATAACTCAGAAAATCATATCATACTTTCTAACAAGGCATCTTGATTGATCATCTCAAACCTGACCTATATACCATGACATTTTTTAACATGTATGAAGTTTTTGTGATAACGACATTTAGACTTACTTTTCAATGCTCTCTTGAGTGACATCAGGCTCATAGGTGACATCTGAACACTGATTTGAGGTGTATGTTGAGCTCTCATCGAACACAGTGTCTTCCATTCGTGGCCTTTTAATTGGTGTTGAAGTGAGACACGGAGCTCCAATATCTGTACCAACACTCACACCAACAGAGTGGCCGAAAGGCTTCACCTGAACAGCTGAAATTTTCAACACACACATATGACAATCAAACACATGAAACAACACAAGAAGACTATTACCAGTTAATACAATGAAGATAAACATAGCTATTAGCCTATAACTTTACCTTTACTACGTCTTTTCTGCTTGTGGGTTTCCGTTTGAACTGACACATTTTTCAAAGATGGTGCATGACATTGACAGGCCACATCTCTTGTTAAGGGCTGTTAAACAGGAATTGCATTATGTTATGATGATATGGGTACAAGGGCAAAATATATTGTGCAGGACTGCCAACTTTTGACTTCAATTTGGAGTGAGAATTACGATTCAATTCATAAGCTTGAGATTCTGATCTTGATTCAATATCGATTCATTTGTATACAATACAATTTTTAATGTTGTAAATGTAAACTATACAGAGAAACCTGTCAGTTGGTATCAAAATTGACAACTTGTATACAATTATATGTCGATTTTTAAAATAATTGAGCAATTGCATGAGACATGATTCATTTCAATAAGTTGAACTAGATTTTTCAACATAAGTTACCATTTGTAAAGAGTAAGAGATGACCGTTATGTCGAATCTGTCTTGATTCGAGTGGTGATGTTGGTTTTTGGCGCGCACGCTCAAAAAACACGCGCACTAAACATTTATTTACTTTATTAAGCATAATATGATGGCAGCCCTGTATGATGATAAACGTCTCAAGAGCTTCGTTGTAGATAGTTCAACTTACCGTCAAAGTCTGTGAGGTACCAACGGTGTACACTGACGGGACCGCGTTATCTGTTAATGACAGATATCTCACAAACCCCATTTCGTGTTCTGTCCAATTTTTGAAGCATTCACGCGTGAAGTGCTTCGAGCACATCCGTGACCTCTCTGTTATCCCTCCTTCCTCGAAATGTAAAAAATCGAGCCATCTGGACCGTAACGAGGGAATTTTAGGGAATGGGAAAAGTGTTCCGTGACTGCCACAACCAAAAATGCACCTCCTCGCCATCTCTCCTTTCACACGCTGTCAATGCTCGCAAACACAACACACAGGCAGCCTGTGACTGTCTCTACTGTCAGTTGGGGGGGCGTGGTGACGGATGTTAAGCCGACACCTAAACCGTCAAACCTACGTCATCAGGGTCAGGTCCTCCAAGGCAGAGGGGAGGGGCATTTTCAGATTTTGATTAAAGATTACGAAGCCAAAACATTTTTTTGAGCGGATTGACTTGCATGGATGAATTTTTCACCACAAAACGATCAATTTAAGCAAACAAAGTAAGTATGTTCAATTTTGATTTCATGGGGACTTTAAACTCAAACATATAAAATCCTTGATTCTGTAAGGAACCTTTAATTTGTCATATTGACGAAATGTAATATTGTATTGATCTGTGTTGTCTAATTCAATCTCTCATTATGTGTGTATATCCCCCCTTGTTGTTTTTTTTTCTCCCTTTTCTCATTGTTAATGTCTACCTTTCATTTGCAATTAAAAAATAAATAAGAGTCTCTGCTACAAAACACACAGTAGGTGGCACTAATGCGAGCCGCCAATGAAGAAGAAGAAGAAGAAGAAGAAGAAGAGTCTTCTGAAGTGAGGAGACGAGAGCAGTTTACTTTACGGTATTTCTCATATTTAGACAACCATCACACACTGTTCTGGCGTCTTCTCACTTAAATAAATATTTAATGCAGCAGCGAGCATGAGGAGAATATGTTGAGTTCATTCAGACCTGAGCGATTTTGTGAGCTTTTTTATGTTTGTTTGTTTCGATGTTTGGAGTGAGAACTGTTACTGAATGTCGAGTCAAAAGTCAAAGTTTGAGATCTGTGAGGGGAATTGATGGTGATCGATCTCAAGTGTTGATGTCTCAAGTGTTGATGTTGCCGTTTTATATACTCTTTTGATACCTTTGGCAGATTTGTTAGTTAGGCTACTTTACATTGTTAAACAACAGAGGCTGCTAAATACTTTACATTGAGCCTATAATGAGCCACGTGAGACATTTTAGATTTACATAAATGTTAATAGATAAATATTTTGACACGAAAACATTGTATTGCTTTGTGCTGCTCTTTATTTTAAAAGGTTTTATGATCATTGTCAGTTTCTGTACTACAAAACTTTAACATTTTATTTACGTTACAGTGAATACATTATATTAATCATGTTTATATATTATGGTGTTGTAGGTTTGAGTGTCATTATTGTTTTTGTATTATTGTGTTTTAAGGTCATATTCTGATAAATTACAGTATTATCTTTCAATAGAGCACTTTTATACAACAGTTATTTCTGGTTCTCGAATCTTAATGTTAGTCTGGAGTCCTGTGCTGAAAATACTCTATATTTTGTCAAAAGTTTCTTCTTCTTTTTTTTTTTACCCAATTTATTATGCTGATGTCTAATGATCTCCTGTAAATTTCCTCTTAAATCTCATTTCATAGGTGTCAACAGACTTAAGTATTTATTTTTGCTGGGGAATTTCTTTTGTCTCATGCAAAAGTCTGTATACTATAATGGCAAGCAGAAACTAGGTCAAAGGGTTTGTGAGAATGGAAAAGTACCTAGAGAACACTGTGCGACATCTCGAGGAGGAGCAAAGAGATAACTGTACAGATTCCCATTGGCTACCTAGCGATAAGAAAAAGGTTGCAAGTCAGATGAACAGCTGCTATCTCACTTTGTTGCTTGTCCAATAAAGTTAATTCTTCTGAGACCTGAAACTTTCGACTGTGAGAGATTTATTTGAGACCCAAACCGAGGACTTGAATTTGTCACAGCACTTTCAACTGTTTTTCTTTACATTATTTATTTTTTCCAAGAATTGACATTACATAATTGTTCTCCAGAAGTATAAAAGCAAACTTAGTAACTGATATATTTTTGATTTTGTCAGATCAGCTCCTCCCCTTGCATTTCATCATCAGTGAAGCTCATCTCAAAGCAATTCACCCATACATGCTGAATATTCCCATCAGCTACAAGTGAAGACGAGCATCAGAGCATCAGGAAGAGCTGAAATCTGCAAAGACTGAGTTTATTAAAGAGGACAGTGAGAACACGAGTGATCCAGAACCTGCAGAATGAAACATCCTGAAGATCCTGAAGAACAAAGAGGTTGGTGTTTATTCTTCATTCATTCATGATTCTGAAGAACATTCATGTTAGAAACATTCAAGCACTTCATCACTTTTAGACAAACAGTTAAACTAAGAAATGAGTACAGAATGTTGTACAGAATCTGCTTCTCAATGTTTTGCAACTGTTACAAACATTTCTCAATATAGTTTAGGGTACAACTATGTTAAGTAGTGATGGCTGAAGTAAAATTATTATTATTATTATTATTAAACGTGACCTGGGGCTAAATTCTTAAAGACTGCAGTTTCGATAAGCTCCGACATTACCGGTTCTGCTGTTGGTACTAGAGAAAATTGAAAAAAAGATACGTATTATTTATTACTGCTATGTAGGCGTTATATTGACAGCCGTTTCTATATGCGATAAGATAAAATTATTTGTCTGTGATCCATTTTTGCTATTTTCAATCCAGTAGAGAGAGATCTCTCACGCTGAGTTACAGCGCGCACAACACGAATCCCTGCTTAATAAGTGACGATAGATGAGAGAACTAACATTCAAACATCCGGTTACACTTTAAGCCTGTGATATTAATCTCTTTTTATTTTTTTCCGATTTCAATTTTGGCTTCAAAGGATTATAAAATAATAAATTATAAAACACCGGACGATTGCGCCAATTATGTGAATAAAACAACTAAAGGCAAAGAGAAAATTACAGCTCTTTAATGAATAATTTTAGCTTTGATAAACATGAATCTATTATAGGGACAACTACGCTATGTTATTTTACATTTGAACACTTTATAAGCTTTCTTTTGTTGACTATATTACCTGAACAGTAATGTTAATAGACCTTCCTGAAATTAAACTGCATTTCATTTGTATCTTTGTTTATTGTATATTTATTGAATCTATTTTACCATTTGATTGTACTTTGCTTCATTGTTCTTGTTCTTATTGTATCTTATCTTATAACCGAGGAACTACATTGTTTGCCGGAAGAATAATATTTTTACCAATATGGTTATATTTTATTTTATTTGCTTTGTTTTATTTAATGAAACCTTGCTATGTACATGGAATAACTGATTTATAAAAGCAAAAAGCCTTTTTTTTTATCGCTTTAGTGTAAATATGTTATGCCTCACTGTTGTGTTTAAGCTTGTGCACCAAAACAATGATCATATTCGCATTTAGAAGATATGAGCATTAAATTCTCTCACTTCCACCGATATGTGTAAGGGTCAAACAGGTCAAATTAGCTCAAAGGGAATTATGAATTAATTTATAGGGTATTTTGAAAGAGTCATTCATTTGCGGCCGAGCAAATTACTCGTCCAGCGTTCATTTGAACGGGCCATAACTATCAGCTCTGCAGCGGATATAAATATCCAGACTAGTGAAACACTACAGGTGAAACTCGAAAAATTAGAATATCATGCAAAAGTTATCATTTTGATGATTATGGCTTACAGCTTATGAAAACCCCAAATTCAAAATCTCAAAAAATTAGAATATTACATGAAATCAGTAAAAAAAAAGGATTTTAAATACAGAAATGTCGGCCCTCTGAAAAGTGTAATCATGCATACAGTTATATACTAAATAGATTAGTTTCACCTTTTAATCTGAATTACTGAAATACATGAAATGCAAATAAAGATTGCATTGACTCTATCACTCACCTATAAAGATTGCACTGAAATGCAAAGAGTTTTGCATGATATTCAAATTTTTCGAGTTTCACCTGTATTTATTAGCACGTTAACACGGATAGCAGTTTAAACCATTAAATTCGTAAGCACATTACACAAGAACAATTCTCTTTAAAGTACAAACAATACTTTATTGATTTTTCTAACACATAAAACTATTAACACAAACACGCACGCACACATATTCCTACGTGTTGCGGAAAGAAAAGAAGCGAGGAAAGAATGAGTTTTAAGAGTGAGATGATGAAATCTTCTAGCAATATATCCACTTATAAGACATGACCTGAACGAAACATCTATTATTAATTTAACCCATTATTAATCAATCGCTTCTTTGGCGGGTTATTACGTTTTATATCAAACCACCAGTTCAGTTGAGAGTCTGGAGGCTACTTGCTTGTCTTCGCGTTTCCTTTGGGGATTCCTTTTGTCGGGTAAAAGGGTTCGTCGTCTCCTGTGTCTGGATTGATGTCTTGGACGGCCATTCACGTGATGTGTTGGCGGATGGATGGAAAGTCTTTGAAGTTGGAAGCGGGCTTTGCAGTCGAATCGTTGACTGAAACTTTGCAGCAAAACTTAACTTAGAACCGACACTCTCAAAGGAAAAGAAAAGTAACTAAGTAAGAGAAAGAAAAACAAGAGTAGTTAGATGGCTTGAAAGAAGCAGTTTAACCCATGTGCTTCTGGTCTTTTGTCTGCTCGTCTACATGGTTACTCTGAATCTGTATGTCTGCTCATCTACATGTCAGGAGCCTCATTTATAACCGTTGTGTACAAACAAAACAGACCCTGAAAGAGGCGTACGCCACTGCCGACGCATGGGTAGTGATTTATAAAAACAAACTTAACTGGAAGATTTGCGCAACTTCACGCAAACTCTGACCCATGTGTACGAACGTTTTGGAGACGGAGCAGTTCAGCGACACTAGTAGTGATCTGGAGTTAAACGAATTTTATTTCTAAAAGTGATTAAAAAGACGAAGTCCCTTATGGCGCAGTGGATAAGACACATGTCTTTGGTGTGTGAGACCGGGGTTCAAATCCACTGTGAGACACCAATGTGTCCCTGAGCAAGACACTTAACCCCTAGTTGCTCCAGAGGCGTGCGACCTCTGAAATATAGCAATTGTAAGTCGCTTTGGATAAAAGCGTCAGCTAAATGAATAAATGTAAATGTACATGAAGCAAATATCCCTTTCAGGGGCGTCATGCACTTATTTTTTTTAAAGGGGGCACAGTGTGCACAACATACAGAAACATGTGCCCGTTAATACAGATATTACAAGGAATGTAATAACTTTCTAGTTCTTTCTTAATGAGATCTCGTTTGATGTAATTCTCCCTGGCCTGTCGATCTTTTGGGATAATGAAGTTTGATTCTTCTTCTAAAAAGGCAAAGCATAATGCAACATGAATTAGTCTAATCAAACATTAATAAACAATTCATCCCCTGTTTATGAATAACCAAGTTACCCTTTCCTACCTTGTACAGCGACAGTCTGGCCGCTCTCACTTACACCATCGGCCTCCATCCCTCCTCCTATCTGACTGCTAACTACAGTAACATAGGTAGAAGATCAATTATTAGAAAATATTCATTCATGCTAACACTTTCTAAAAGTCCCTTTTGTTACATGAGTTAATGAGTTAGGAATCTTACAGCATTTACTAACTTTCTTATTAAAAAATTCATTTTTGGCGTACGCCATTTTTGGTTTTCTGGCGCACGTACACTTTTAGTAAGGATCAGTTTTATAAATGAGACCCCTGGTCTGTATCGTCTTCTAATCATGCATTATCTGTGGTGTTTTACCTTCCAGCTCCAGCAGAGAGAACAGTTTAGAAATGAGTCCTATTATAAGAGTACGATACATTTCACACAGATTTCAATCCAGCCATCTTCTGAGCATATGATCTGATAGGAAACAAGATACACTTTCAGTATGCCATCTAATAGACATCTAATAACAATTGCTTGACTTCACATATATAGGTTGTAGACATGATATAGAATTATGCAGTGTGGTGGCAAACAAAATTATTTCACTAAATAAGAGACAAACATTTCCCAATTGTCTTTGATGAGGTTTATTTTCTTGCAAGAAAAGGCCAGCAGTCATACCGTCACACAGAGTGATTATATAGTGAAGGGAGGGCATCCTTCCTACTTTATAGTCTTGACTCCCAGAATGTTATCTTTCTAGGCCAATGATGGTATTTCAACCATATGTGGAACATTCTTAGACTTGTTCATCATACAGTATTTTATGCTTGAGTGGAGGCTCTCCTGTCACGTACCAACACTGTTTAACCATTCCAATACAATTATAGAATAAGGATTGTGTTTGCACTTTTACTGTCATATGATGGTTACACACATCTTAAAGATCAAATTTATTCCACAGCAGTCAAACTATGTTTGATCATAAGTCGGTCTAGCATCGTTCCTTGGAATTATTTAATGCATTTCAATATGTAAAGTCTGAATCTCAGTGGGTTTTAAGAGATTTCAACTATGTGGTAAGAGGGTTCGTTCGAAGGTCTCTAAGAAGATGGATGCCTGTTTTATCTCTGGTGGGAGCTGCTATCTTGGTCGGTCTCAAGCTGTGCCATCTCTGATCCAATCCGTCTTTTCTAAACTACCTAACATTGGCAATGTTTTTCCTTTAGCTAGGGTCATCTCTTTGAAGCTTGCATGGCCTTGAAATACTTATCTAGGGGGTTCGTTAGTTAGCCCAGACTGACTGGAGCCCACTTCATTTATGGTCCTAGATTGTTGATTTAATTGAACAAATTATTCAAACATTTAAGTATTAAGAGTTCAAGTTCATTTTCTCAATATAAGTTATCACATGGAAAACAATTTAGTTCAATTTAGTAACATTTTATTGTTATTCTAATTTGTTTCCAAAATGTAGTTCTTTGACCAAATTCTGTGATTAAATTTGTTTTATATGTTTTCTTCTCATATAAATTGTTCCAGGTTGAGAACATTTTACCTTTAATTGTCTGGTGACATAATTTGTGGTCAAAATGATTCAAGCATCATGCATGGAGCTCTCTGGCTCGCATTTGTTTTGCTCACGGATATTAGGTATTGTGTGTCAATCCTAATATCGTGACCTTGACCCTTATGGGTAGACAGGGATTTTACCTAATAAAAGAAGGAAAGGAACAAGTAAAACAAAACAAACCCGTTGAGTGTTTGGTAGGCGATTACTAACAACTACTGTTGTGCAGCTAATGTGTGCTTAGCTAATAACGTAATGAGAGGTGTTCTACTAGTTGAGTGGATAGTAGGCATGTGACAAGACACTTATTTAAATTATAGCATACAAAAAGAGAAAAAAATGTAAAGAAGTAAAGTTACATTTGTTTAGTTGGTGTGATTGTTAAATAAAGTGCTCACAGTCCCGCAGATTATGTGCACTGCACTTTGCTTTTTTTGCCAGCGGAACATTTTTGTACACAGTTGGGGATGCAGAGAATATCAGCAAAGCATCGTTTCTCTCTCTCTCTCTCTCTCTCTCTCTCTCTCTCTCTCTCTCTCTCTCTCTCTCTCTCTCTCTCTCTCTCTCTCTCTCTCTCTCTCTCTCCCTCTCTCCCTCCCTCTCTCCCTTTAACCAGACTGACACAATCACGTTAGTTTGGACTCATTAGGTTTCATCATCGTCTGCCTTTGTCTCTCATTTGTTGTCACGGACACTAATTATGTTCAGCTTTGCACTCATCAATCGCTTTCATTATCACCTGTATATATGTTCCGTTCTGTTTCAGTTCAATGTTCGTTCGGTATTGTCTATTGTGGATATGTTGTATGTTGCTCTGTTCATTTGGATTACCAGTTGGATTCATTAAATATTACCTTATTGCCCTCATCTTCATCTGACCATGACACAAACTCATGCCTTTGAAAACAGTTTTATAGAATAGGAGCATGGCATAGGTGACATGATTCATTACAACATTTTTTTTTAATATGATTGGTTCTTTATATGTATAATTCAGCAAATCCTTCTGTTAGGTAAAAGCAAATCTGGATTTCTTGATTACTTCAGCTTGTTACTCAAAGGCATGGGATTATATACAGGTGAAACTCGAAAAATTTGAATATCGTGCAAAAGTTCATTTATTTTAGTAATTCAACTTAAAATGTGAAACTAATATATTATATAGACTCATTACATGCAAAGTGAGATATTTCAAACCTTTATTTGTTAAAATTGATGATTATGGCTTACAGCTAATGAAAACCCTAAATTCAAAATCTCAGAAAATTTGCAATCCCATCCATAATCCTCCGCCACAGTGTAATCTTGAGGAGGTTGCCCTCCCCCAGTTTTCCTTATTTCACATTTTTTTCAGTTTGCTGCAAACAAGTGTTTGTGATTAAATGTTCACAAAAATAATAAAAGGTTTTGGTAAATACTCACCACTTTGAATTATACAGTCATGGTCAGAATTAATGGCACCCCTGGTAAATATGATCAAAACTGGCTGTAAAATATAAATCTGCATCGTTTATCCTTTTGATCTTTCATTCAAAAAATTGCCAAAAATCTAACCTTTCATTGAAGTAAAAGAATTGAAAGTGGGGGGGAAATCACATTATGAAATAAATGTTTTTCTCCAAAACACGTTGGCCACAATTATTGGTACCCCTAGAATTTTTTACGAGTAAAATATCTCTGAAGTATATTCCCATTAATGTTTACCTTTTTTTAGCTCACCAGGGTGACTAGGAACATGAAACTGTCTAGCTTTGACTTCTTCTTTCACAGGAGTTTAAATATGAGGAAACACAAAGGCCAAATTCCCTTATGCATCCATCACAATGAGTAAAACCAAAGAATATAGTTCTGATGTGCATCAAAAGATTGTTGAGCATCACAAAATAGAAAGTGGCTGTAAGAAAATAGCTAAAGAATTGAAAATCCCCATTTTGACCATCAGGGCAATAACTAGGAAGTTACAATCAACTAAAGATGTTATGAATCTGCCAGGAAGAGGATGTGTGTCTATGTTGTCTTAATGCACGGTGAGGAGGAGACGTTGAGTGGCCAGAGACTCTTCAAGCATCACAGATGGAGAATTGCAGAGATTACTTGAGTCTTGGGGTCAGAAAGCCTATTAAAAAAAAATCAAACAACCCCTACATCACCACATGTTGTTTGGGAGGGTTTCTAGAAAAATCCTCCTCGCTCGTCCAAAAACAAACTCCAGCATATTCAGTTGTCAGAATGACTGGAACTTTAAACGGCACAGGGTTCTGTGGTCAGATGAAACTAAAAAAAGAGCTTTTTGGCAGCCAACACGCTAGATGGGTTTGGTGCACACAAGGATAAAAATAACCCCATGTGTACAATTTAATGTACCATTGGATCTTTAATGTTGTGGGCATATTTTTCTGCTGGAGGTCCTGGACTTCTTGTTCAGATACATGGCATCGTGGATTCTATCAAATATCAACAGATAAAAAATCAAAACCTGGCGTCTTCTGGTAGAAATCTTATAATGGGCCATGTTTGGATCTTCCATCTGGACAACGATCCAAAACAAATATCAAAATCAACACAAAAATGTGTTAAAGAGCACAAAATGAAGCTTCTGCCATGACCGTCCCAGTTCCCTGACCTGATGAGTGGAGTGAACCGAAGAGGAGAAGCACCAACATGGATCTGGGAATCTACAGGATCTGGAGAGATTCTGTAGGGAGGAATGGTCTCTTATCTCCTGTCAGGTGTTCTCCAAACTCATCAGACATTATAGGAGAAAACTCAGAGCTGTTATCTTAAAAAAAGGAGATTGCAAAAAGTATTTAATAAAAGGGTTCCAATAATTGTGGCCAACGTGTTTTGGAGAAAAACATTTATTTCATAATGTAATTTCCCCTCCACTTTCAATTCTTTTACTTCAATGAAAGGTTAGATTTTTGGCAATTTTTTCAATGAAAGATCAAAAGGATAAACGATGCAGATTTATTTTTTTACAGCCAGTTTTGTTCATATTTAGCAGGGGTGCCATTAATTCTGACCATGACTGTATTTTTATATTTTGTCTTGATCTACTGCCAAGAACGTTTGAAGTTGGGGTAACATCTAAAAATCAATGAATATCAATCTTTCACAGGCTGTAATAGCCTATACATTCACTTACACACACACACACACACACACACACACACACACACACACACACACACACACACACACACACACACACACACACACACACACACACACACGTATGTATATATCAGCACGAATACACACATTTTCATTTTAGCATTTAATAAATGTTTAATATGATTAGCAGGGACGTGCACAGGGGGGTTGCTCAGGTTGCCCGGGCAACTGCCCATATGCCCTTCTCGACTCAGGTTGCCCTTCCGAGAAAAAAATTAGAAAATCGTACAATGGCTGCAGAATTTCACATAGGCCTAGATAAAAATTTTTTTTATTTTTTTTAAATCGCAAAGCCTCATTCACTTCCATTCGTGCACCGAAAGTGAAAGTCAGTAAGGGAAGGGCAAACTGTTTACGTGGCTGCAGCGCTGCACGCGACCGGTGCGTAAGACCCCACAAATTACTTAAGGCCCCGCCTCCATCTCGTGTCATAGCGTGTCAATTAATGTGTACAACATCCATGACAAAATGAAGCGAAACTATCCTTCTGGTCACGAAAAGATGAAGAAGAAAAAACCCATGAGAGTGAATTGCGGGAACAACAATCAGGTAAACTTGTGTTCTCTCCTCTCTAAGTTTGATGTCAACAAAGTTTGATGTTTTTCGGTCTTGCTAACCTAGCTGGGCAGGCAGTGCATCTCTTGCATCACTTTGTGCCTGACAAAAGTGAGAGTAAAATAAAAAAATTTATTACGTTTGTTTTTGATAAACGACAAAGTGCAACGGTGTTTGTTTACTGCAGCTCGGAAAACATAACCGCGTCGCGTGTGTTATCGTGCGTTCATATGCGCGTGCACGAAATGAAACTCGCATTTTTCAAGCAGAAATATGTGGAGACCAGACATACTGTACAATACATGCACGTGAATGATGGCACTCCCAATCAAAGTCACATTTATAAAACAAGAAACTGATTATCTAGTCTCAGTGTAGTTAAAAACTCTAAACAACTGCACTAATTATGCAAGATAGAAAGCAATGTATTGACAATTTGACATTGATTGACTATTGATTTATAGGCTATATTGAATTTAAAATGTTGATTAGCTGGACATACTGGTCAATATGGATGCAAATCCCTCAGTAAATAATAACCATAAATCAAGAATTGCTTCAACATGCATAATAATAAATAAATAAAAATCATACTGATGCCGAAAATACCCAGGCTGTAGAGAGAACCAAAGTTAATCCCAAAAGCCAAAGCTCAGGGTTATAATTTATTATTTTCTTCTTATTTATGTTTACGTTAATATTCACTTGTTATGTCAACATTCTATAGAAAATACTCTATTCAATAAATATTGTTTGTTTGAACCTCATTCTGTTCTATATTGTTGTACTTATTCTTTGACTGTTTTGTTTCAAGGAGGGAGGATTGTATTGGGAGCACTGAAGTGTCAGGTGTGATTGTGTGGCAATGGCAAATGGTTTACATAGCTCACGGCCTCACAGGTCAGGCAGAGGGCCCCTTTTGCTTAGGGCCCCAGGGGGAGTTCAGGATCGGCCCTGGGTTTAGCAGTCGATTCTGTTGCCTACCGGAATTCCTGTTCCCTTTACGCAATCATACCTCAAATCATGCGTAGTTGCCCGTAGCCTACCATCAGAACTGAATACGAGCAAGAAGCACAACTGAATGTAGGGGAAGCCCTTTTTTCAGGTCAGAGCAACTGCCCCTCATAATTCCTGTGCACGTCCCTGATGATTAGCCTACATAAATTTACATTAATTGTTTAACTTGGCCTATGCATTAACGCAATCAGCAATCTTCCTCCAAGATTGTTCTCTTGCTTTGGCAGCAGAGACAGTGTTACTGCGTGCTTGAAAAACACTTCTATATTCTTCATATTTCAGAAGAATAATCTCTTGCTCCTGCACGGAAAAATATATAGCTCTCGCTCTATCAACATCGAATGCGATTGGTTGTTCAGTGTCGACGTCACTCTTTTATGTGCACGTGCGCGTGGAGTAATCATAGCTTAAGGATCAAAGCCTGAGTTGACAGAGAAAGTTGATGAGCATGGTACCAATAAAGCCTGATTGCATCGGTTTGGTTTTGTCAACTCAAAACTAATCCTGTAACCCAGAGTTTGTTCAACTACGAGCATGCTACAGGCCCCAGAAGTTTTATACCTTGGTTGCTAGTTGTTGGCCTACTTCCAGAAGATGTGTTTTCATGTTTAGCTCTAAAATGTCTCAACATGACGATGTGTTGTTATTATAAGAAAGCTGTTGAGAACAAATTAGGCACTCAACCTACAGAAGGAGGATACATGTATTAACTTGATTACTTTTTTTTTCATATACATAATGTAGGCCTATTTAACATAATATATTGTTTATTATACACTGAATATGCATAAAATTACATGTAAATAACAATTTACATTATAATTAATTATTATATTTATTTTATATAAATTCGTAAATCATAATTCATTTTAAAATCATATTCTTATTACAAAATAATAATAATAATTATCTGACAGTATATTTTTATACGACCTGAAAATGCTGCCATACTTCTGAACGGCCTCTTTTCTTGGCTGGTTTCATGCTGAAAATTCAAAAGATCTCACTCACTGTTTCAGTCTCAGTCGGTCTCAGTTCACTACCGAAGCGCATGTCACTCGAAACCTGCTCAAGGGGTTCGCGCTATTTATGGATCAAAATATGCAGTAGTCACTTGGTTGTGTGTCGAAACGAAGCTTCGGACGTCACTGATCACATGGTTATGGCAAGACGAATCAAGCTCTGGTACAGTGGTTCATGTGAGATGTTTCGTTTTTTTTAATACAAGCTTCGAAGCCTCGGTGCCGAACGTCACATCATTATTATTTTGATTTACTGAAAATTAAATGAATCTTTTTTTTTTCTTTAATTTCAGACCTGATGAAAGAGAGTGAGGAGAGTGAAGAACTGAGTGAAGTAAAGGAGGAGAGTGAAGAGAGTGAAGAACTGAGTGAAGTGAAGGAGGAACATCATGTCAAACCTGGAGAAAAACCTTTGAGTCACTCAAAGACTAAAAAGACATTTTTAAAGAAAAGAAGAGCCAAGAAATCTACAACCTGCACTCAGTGTGGAAAGAGTATCTCAACCAAACATCTCGATGCGCACATGAGAGTACACACTGGAGAGAAGCCGTTCTCATGTGATCAATGTGGGACAAGCTTCACACAAAAACCAAATCTTATTAAACACATGAAAATACACACCGGAGAGAAGCCGCATCAATGTGATCAATGTGGGACAAGCTTCACACTAAAATTACATCTTAAGGAACACATGAGGATCCACACTGAAGAGAAGCCATTCACATGTGTTCGGTGTGGGAAGAGTTTTCCATACAAACGAAGTCTTGATGTTCACATGAGAGTTCACGCTGAAGAGAAGCTGTTCACCTGCGATCAGTGCGGGAAGTGTTTCACACAAAAAATACACCTTAAGGTTCACATGATGATCCACACTGGAGAGAAGCCGTACGCATGCGATAAATGTGAGAAGAGTTTCAGGAATTCATCACACCTTAAGAGTCACATGAGAATCCACACTGGAGAAAAGCCGTTTATGTGTGATCGGTGTGAAAAGAGATTCTTTAACAAACAGAGTCTTGATTATCACCTGAGAGTTCACACTGGAGAGAGACCGTTCACATGTGATCAATGTGAGAAGAGCTTCATGAATTCTAATAAACTTAAAAGACACATGAAAATCCACACTGGAGAGAGGCCGTACGCATGTGATAAATGTGGGAAGAGCTTCACAGAATCAGCAAACCTTAAGAGTCACATGATGATCCACACTGAAGAGAAGCCGTTCACATGCGATAAATGTGGGAAGAGTTTTAGGGATTCAGGATACCTTAAGAGTCACATGAGAATCCACACCGGAGAAAAGGCTTTCATGTGTGATCAGTGTGAAAAGAGATTCTCAAACAAACAAAATCTTAAGCTTCACATGAGAATTCACACTGGAGAGAAACCGTTCACATGTGATCAGTGTGGGAAAAGTTTCACACAAAAATCATGGCTTGAGCTTCACATGAGAGTTCATACTGGAGAGAAGCCGTTCATGTGTGATCAGTGTGAAAAGAGATTCACGCACAGACAAAATCTTAATGCTCACATGAAGATACACACCGGAGAGAAGCCGTTCACATGTGATCATTGCAGCAAAACGTTTCTTGGGTCATCAAACCTCAAGAAACATCTGACAATTCATACGAAGGAGAAGCCACATTCATGTGCTGTGTGTGGAAAGAGTTTTTCACTGCAGCAAAGTTTACAAAGACATGAGAAAATTCATACTAGTGTGAGAGAGTACATGTGCTTTGAGTGTAAGAAGACTTTTATTTCAGCAAGCCATTTAAAACAACACCAGAGAATTCACACTGGTGAAAAACCTTACAAGTGTTCACACTGTGACAAAAGATTCAGCCAGTCAACACATGTGAAAAGACATGAGAGCATCCATACGGGAGAAAAACCTTAAACGTGTTTACACTGTGACGAGATTCAGTCAGCCAGCAACTCTGAAATCACATGAGAGGATCCACACTGGAGAAAAACCTTAAAAGTGTTCACACTGTGACGAGATTCAGTCAGTCGTTATGTCCGAAAAAAACATTAAATGATCCACAGCAGAGAGAAGTGGAATACAGAAACAACGTCACGGATGCAACACCATGATCAACACCAGACCCTTCAGCTCCACACACTCGATCAGCTTCACCTGAATACTAATCCAGCGCACCTGAACCAGTTCATCAGCACACAGTTCATAAGCAGTAACCTCTCACTTCACAATCATCTTGTTCTTCAATACTGGTCAACTTATGCCGGGCGTACACCAAAGGATTTTCACAGTCCCAGACTAAAGAGCGGCAGTCTTTAGAAATCTTACTGGAGTCTCGGCGCGCTCCCGTCGTCTCGATCGTTAAACGTGAGGTGATAATCTGCAGTCGGCGACCCGATTTATGCCAGTCTTTCTCTAGTCTTTCATATCAAACATGTTTGATATTATCGCAAGTCTTTAGTCTGAGACTAAAAACTGTGAACCCAAGTCTTTAGATGTGAGCCGATAATCTTATAAAGTCTTTTCTAAATCTTTTCAAAGTCTTCAGGTGTACAGAAAGCATAAACCAGCTCCTTACCTGTTCATCTCACGTTTGAGACTACTCACCTTCTACATCCTCCGTTATTCTTCAGATCATCCGATCATCTTCAGCCATCGTGATCTCATCACCTGCAATGCAAAGAGACAATTACTAGCCAGTTTATCCAAATGATCTTCATTCAAAACACTCACCTGTTGTTTCTACTCGATCTCTGCCACCTGTCAATAAACCTTTCAGTGAATTGTATTACCGGTGTTGTCTCCGTCTGTCCGCTGACAGATAACAGCGGTTGCAAAAGAGTTGCGTTACATTACGTTAGACAAGTGCTCAGCTGCTGGCGCGTTGATCAAAAATGAAGTGGTCTAAACCCTCTGGTGCACAGGGACGAAAACGGAGAAAGGAAGGAGATAAAAAGAAAGCCCAGTATAGAGGTAAATCTTCTCATCTCAGCCATTAAGGTGTCAAACGAAATAAATATATTACCTGAGTTTTTTCGGTGTGTTAAACATTTAACACATTTAAATTGTTTTAAAGTTTAAATGTTTTAATGGTTTTGTATTTAATGATTTTGTATTTATGTTTTTTATTTATACGCTGCAGGTCTTTTTTCTTAAGCAATGGAGCGTGTAATGGTGACCACATGAATTTCCTACTTGTGGATAATAAAGTTTACCTTGACCTTGATATCTGATTGGCCGACACACTCAGAAGGATGGATCAGATGTACACGCTTATAACCCAATGACAAGCTGTTTTGCTTTGCTTTTCGCCTTGGTTTTTGCGAAGCCAACCATCCATTCACCATCGAGTGCTGTCTCCTAATTCTTGCTGAACTGGTGCAAATTTTATTACAGTTTTTCTGAATTGCTACAACACTGAACCAAATTCTCAATAGCCTAAACCAATTTTTCAAATAAATCACTCTTAATGTAAAACATTAAACAAGTTCAGGTAGTTAAAACACTGTTTGCAAATCTCATGCTCTCATTTTGCAAAACTCTAAACATATTCTCACTCACTAAAACACATTTTCCTCTGTGATTCACTTATATTTCACGCTAAACACAGGCAAGGCAAAAGTTAAACAACTGCAACACAGTTGTCATCGTTTACACACAACGACTCGTAATTGTTCACACTTATTTCTAATGATGTGATCAAACCAACTGTACATAATACAAGTCAATTCAGAGTGCCAAAACTGACTGAAAATGTTGCACTGAATTTTGATACAAATAATGGATGGAAACAATATAAGAGGGAGAAGAGGAAGAGTGTGTATAAGAGGTGGCAAACAAGGAGGACTTTTTTTTATGTAACCTGTTTGGCTTTTGCAGTTGGGTCACTGTATTTTCACAGTATGCAAGTGCTGAATATACAAACATTAAGTACTATACAATATTCAGTACAATATTGTACTTGCAGTACACACAGTATATAGCCTATACATGTTTTTCACCATACTACTGTAAGTTGTCATTACTATACTTTTTTACGTAATTGCAAAATTTGTTTACTTTGTTACAATATACTTTTTTCTGTAACTGTATGCTTTGGATTCTGTGTTCTCCATTTGTGTTTAAGGTTTTGAGAAAGTGAGTGATGGTTTCAAACAATGTGTTTTAGCAATTGATAAAAACTAAGCAAACTAACTAAGGTTGAATTGCTAGTATATTGATTCTCTCAGGTTGCGGTCAAAGTAATCATGTCTGACGCTAGACATCTGGGACTCCATTCATCCCCCGTAAATATCATCACTTTTCCCTGTCACTGTTTGAATGAATGTTTGTGTGTTTTTCTTTTGTCTTGCTTGATTTTACATATATACAAGTGTCTTGTGCGGTGTGCTTACAAGTTACTGCCTTAAACAGTAGATTTTGTTACCTTGGTTATATTCAGTGATCACAATTTTATGCTATTATTACTGTAGGCCATTGAGATAATATTCTGTCCAGAATTAATAAAATACTCTTATCTCAACTTATTGTGGATGAATATTTGATAAAGTGTTAAATAATAATTCTGAATATTAATTTGATTCTTATTCACTGCAATTCAGTTATATTGATCCGAGTTCCCTTACACACATGTACTTAAAAAAAAAATTGTGCTAATAATTTTTCATATAAAAATATATTGTCTGAGATGTGAAAATATAATGTTCAAGAGTGCTAGAAGAAGACAGCAGTGTAAACGACAGAGGAGGACATCCGGCTTATTAAGCTTGATTTACAGAGACTGAAATGCCAACAACAGAATGATTGCATTATTCAGGGCATGGAGGAGTTGAGCTTAACAGCATCTCCAACATCGCTGTTCAGAGCTTGATTATTGAGATTTTAGCTCAGCTGAGTTTAATTTTTGCACTAACTGCTTTGTATTGTGAGCAGTAAATTACCGTAAGTGTTTTCATTGTTATGATCGCCTCCTGTGAGACTTATAACTACAAACTGAGCCTCCAAAAAAAGAAGCACTACACAGCAAAATCCCCAGTGTTAAATGAACACTCCTCAGTGTATGTGTCCAACTACATGGTGTTAAAATTAGTAGGGTGTCTTCTCCGTCATTCCCGAAGAGCTTCAAGCTGCGGGCGGACGAGTACTTTCTGATTTAGGCTAGATTTGACTATCCGGACCCTACCTAAATAATCAGAGGGTTAATGGTGTAAGATAAAAAGACATGCCAAGAAACAACATTTTAAACTAAATTGATAGTTTTATCAAATGATTTGATTACCACCATTATTTAAAGTACTTTACATTTGTATATTGTTCATGCAATGTCTGTTACTCGTGGATCGATTGCTCCTGTCTACCTCGCTGTATTGCTGGTGTGTGGTTTGCGTCTGAAGGCTCCATATAGCTTTCCGTTTTGAATCTCTATTTACTATCACTCCTTGTTGTTTATATCGCTGAATATATCGTACTCATCAAGCAGATATCTGATATTATCTAATTGTGTCTGTCACATTAATCTAAATCACTATCACTAGCCTTCTGCTTGCCTGTTTTTTCTGCTGCCCTACCGTAAAATCTAAAATCTATTTCACTGCCGTAAAATCTAAAATATTACTACCATATTTTGTACGGTAAATCGCTTGCAACCAGCTGCCAGTTTTATACCGTAAACTTTAGTTCAATGCCGTAAAACATAAATAAAACATCACTTTGTGTGTGTGAGTGTGTTGCCCAGAATTGATGTCAGTTGAGTGTGGATCACATCAATTTGCTTCTGATTTTCAAAGTACAACGGCACTTGGTGGAACACTTTTGGGAAAAATGTCAAGCCACTTTGATTTCTTTTGGCCACTGATCGTGGACTGTGCGGAGAAAATTGAAAATGACATTAAAAACATTTATGTCTCTGTAAGTCGTTTATTTACTAGACAAGCTATTGATTTGGAATGCAGTAAAAAAAAAGAGATGGGTGTTTATAGTTTATACAAGATTTTTTTTATTTTTTATTTTTTTATTTGACAGGGACAGTGTACATTAATTGACATTGCTGTAAATGCAACAGAATTAGCCAAAAGTCTATTTTTCATCTGTTGTTCATGGACAGATCTTAACATTGTCTACCTAATTAAAACAACAATAAAAAGTTTACAATGAACAATACAAATTTAAAAAGCAATAAAACAGACATAATTCTTCAATCTTGATAAATACAGTGTGCACGTTTGCTATAATAGACATTGTTAAAATTGATACTAATATAAAGACATACATTGACACAGCATAGACACAAGTGGCAGCACAGTTGGGTTGAGGGAGGATACCTATTCTTATTAATGCTGACAAATCTGATGTGTTATGAACCAGTTTTTTAGATGTTTTTTGAACAGAGTGTATGTGGTGAGTTCTCTGATGTTCTGAGGGACAGAGTTCCACTCCTGTGCTGCTGTCACTGAAAAGGCACTCTGACTAAAAGCACTTTTCCGCAGAGGAACAACACAGTCTCGTCGGGCCGACCCTCGTGTTACCCTCTGTGTGGTGTTCCTGATGTTTACAAGATGACAGACCATGGATGATTTGGTATAACAGACAACGATTTGAATACTTGATGACATTTTCCCAACCTAAAAGCTTGTGCTTTTGTAAAATGGCACAATGGAGATATCTTGATGTTTTTTTTATCCAGAATTTTAATTGTCTGTTTGTAAAGTGACTCTTTACAGATTTTAGTGTTGTTTTATTTGCCTGTGACCAGGTTGTAAGACAGTAAGGGATGTGAGACAGAACCATACTGTACATGAACATTTTAGCTGCCTGAAGTGACAAGTGCGATCTTATGAACCGGAAATTTGCGATATTAAATTGAACTCGATTGCAGACCTTTTTTATCTGTGATTTAAAAGTTAATTTAGAGTCTATTAAGATGCCTAGGTACTTGAATTCTGACACAACTTTTATTTTTTCCCCTGTCACATAAATATCTGCCTGATTATTTGCAATGTTTGATTTAGAAAAATAAATTGAGACTGTTTTATTTACATTAAGTTTTAAGCAGGATTGATTTAGCCATTCAGAGACATAGGCCATTGACTGTGTAAGTTTTTCAGCAACTTGTTTTGTGTTTTTACCATGGATATAAATGACTGTATCGTGTGCGCACATCTGAATATAGACGTTAGGACAAACTGAAGGGAGGTAGTTTATATAAAGTGAAAATAGCAGAGGCCCCAGGATAGAACCTTGAGGTACCCCTGTGGACATGACAAGGGGCGGTGAGTGGTAATCACTGATCCTCACTGACTGTGAGCGATTCGAAGGTTATGATTCTATCCATTTTATTGCATCCATTAGTTTGGTTAATAATATTTTATGGTTTACAGTGTCAAAGGCACTTTTTTTAGATCGAGAAACACAGCTCCAACCGCGCCACCTTTATCCAGTAAATGTTTCATATTTTCTATGAAAAAAACAATGAGCAGTTTCCGTAGAATGTTGAGTTCTGAAACCAAATTGCATTGAATGAAGGGAAAATGTAGTGGTATTCAAATGTGTTATTATTTGTTGGGAAATTAGATTCTCTGCGACTTTTGACACTGTAGGTGTGATGCTGATTGGTCTGTAATTGTTCACTGACAATGGATTTCCATCTTTGAAAATTGGAACAACAGCAGCTGACTTCCACACATTTGGAAATACTGCCTCAATAATGGAGAGATTGACAATTCTGGTTACTGGTGTTAATAATGTGGAACTGAGTTATTTCAGCATGCACATACAGGTCCTTCTCAAAAAATTAGCATATTGAGATAAAGTTAATTATTTTCCATAATGTAATGATAAAAATGTAACTTTCATATATTTTAGATTCATTGCACACCAACTGAAATATTTCAGGTCTTTTATTGTTTTAATACTGATGATTTTGGCATACAGCTCATGAAAACCCAAAATTCCTGTCTCAAAAAATTAGCATATTTCATCCGCCCAATAAAAGAAGTGTTTTTAATACAAAAAAAGTAAACCTTCAAATAATTATGTTCAGTTATGCACTCAATACTTGGTCGGGAATCCTTTTGCAGAAATGACTGCTTCAATGTGGCGTGGCATGGAGGCAATCAGCCTGTGGCACTGCTGAGGTGTTATGGAGGCCCAGGATGCTTCGATAGCGGCCTTAAGCTCATCCAGAGTGTTGGGTCTTGCGTCTCTCAACTTTCTCTTCACAATATCCCACAGATTCTCTATGGCAGGCCAATTGAGCATAGTAATACCATGATCAGTAAACCATTTACCAGTGGTTTTGGCACTGTGAGCAGGTGCCAGGTCGTGCTGAAAAAGGAAATCTTCATCTCCATAAAGCTTTTCAGCAGATGGAAGCATGAAGTGCTCCAAAATCTCCTGATAGCTAGCTGCATTGACCCTGCCCTTGATAAAACACAGTGGACCAACACCAGCAGCTGACATGGCACCCCAGACCATCACTGACTGTGGGTACTTGACACTGGACTTCAGGCATTGGCATTTCCTTCTCCCCAGTCTTCCTCCAGACTCTGGCGCCTTGATTTCCGAATGACATGCAAAATTTGCTTTCATCCGAAAAAAAAGAACTTTGGACCACTGAGCAACAGTCCAGTGCTGCTTCTCTGTAGCCCAGGTCAGGCGCTTCTGCCGCTGTTTCTGATTCAAAAGTGGCTTGACCTGGGGAACGCGGCACCTGTAGCCCATTTCCTGCACACGCCTGTGCACGGTGGCTCTGGATGTTTCTACTCCAGACTCAGTCCACTGCTTCCGCAGGTCCCCCAAGGTCTGGAATCGGTCCTTCTCCACAATCTTCCTCAGGGTCACCTCTTCTCGTTGTGTAGCGTTTTTTGCCAAACTTTTTCCTTCCCACAGACTTCCCACTGAGGTGCCTTGATACAGCACTCTGGGAACAGCCTATTTGTTCAGAAATGTCTTTCTGTGTCTTAACCTCTTGCTTGAGGGTGTCAATGATGGCCTTCTGGACAGCAGTCAGGTCGGCAGTCTTACCCATGATTGCGGTTTTGAGAAATGAAACAGGCTGGGAGTTTTTAAAAGCCTCAGGAATCTTTTGCAGGTGTTTAGAGTTAATTAGTTGATTCAGATGATTAGGTTAATAGCTCGTTTAGAGACCCTTTTCATGATATGCTAATTTTTTGAGATAGGAATTTGGGGTTTTCATGAGCTGTATGCCAAAATCATCATTATTAAAACAATAAAAGACCTGAAATATTTCAGTTGGTGTGCAATGAATCTAAAATATATGAAAGTTTAATTTTTATCATTACATTATGGAAAATAATGAACTTTATCACAATATGCTAATTTTTTGAGAAGGACCTGTATCTATGCCAAATATGTCTCTAGTTCTGGAAGCTTTTAGTGTTCTTATTGTCTGTAAGACTTCAGATTCTGTGACTGTGCCTAGGTTATAAATTGGTAGGTTGGAAGCTTTGGGCAATAGTGGATACAGATTCAATAAAATAATTATTGAAGGCATCTGCAACTTTGTTTTTGTTATTTGTAATTTGTCCATTTATCTTAATTTCTAAAAGTTGTTTCCTGTTTGGGTCCTGTCCTACAAGTTTTTTCAGTTGGTTCCAAATTGTTTTAGAATCCCCCTTTGCATTTTCTATTATAATCAAGAAAAAATCTGCTTTGGCCTTGCGTATAGCTTTAACAGTTTTATTCCTCAATGTTGTAAACAGATTTTTAGCACTAGCTAACTTAGTTTTAATTGCATTTTTTAACGCAAGATCCCTCTTTCATTAGTTTGCATTTGTCAGAGTTCATCCAGGGAAGAATGTTTTTATTGTGTTTGTGTTTAACTTTACAGCTAAAATATTGAATTGTTCTCTCAATTGTCGCTACAAAAGATTCACAATCCATTTCACAATTTGTTCCCAACAATATTTGATCCCAGTCAATCTGCTGGACCGCACTTTTAAATCCTTCCTGGTGTTTTTTTGGGATTCCAACAAACTGACGCTCTCTGACAGAATAATTAAATTTATTTTTTGAGAGCTTCCTGGCCACAAGGATCAAATTGTGATCAGAAAGACCAGCTAACATATTGTATGATTTAAATATTCTCTGAGGTCGGTTGTTAAATGTTAAATCAATCTGGGTGCTGCTTTGATCATTTGGACTAGATCAAATTTGTCAGTTTTTTTTTTTTTTAGCTTTTTTCTACATGATTTGTCCTCCCAGTTTATGTTGATATCCCCCAAAATAATGGTCTCTTTGTTTAAGTTAGATTCTTTCAGTAATTTTTCCAACTTTTCATAAAAAGTGACATCTGAAGGTTTGGGGGGGGGGGGGGGGGGGTGGGGGGGTGGGGGGGGGGAACGATATACCACAATGATTGTAAAAGACATTTGTGGTGATAGTATGATATTTAAGCCCAAGCATTCCAGTTCATGATCATTCAACCATTGAATTTCCTGACACTGATTATTGTTTTTTTATGTATATCATGACACCACCACCCTTTGCTCCTTCTCTGTCTCTCCTGAACATATTATAGCCAGGGATGTTAAGTGCTGCAGCATTATTATAGAGCCAGGTCTCAGATAGACAGAGATAATCCAGATTTGATTTAAGTAACAGGTGATTAACTTGTTCTGTTTTTGACATGATTCTTCTTATATTTAAATGCCCACCCAGCAGACCTTTGGGTTTTGCCTTAGGGTCCCAAACTATTCTCGAGTGATTGACAGTTTGAAAGAACGCCCATTTCCGGTGTTTGGCTACCCCTGGATTCAGCTGCTTCCTGTTTACGGCCATTACCATGGTGACGGAGCGGCCATTCAGAAAAGTTTGTTGTTGTTGTGTGTCCTGATCATGCCTCCCGCTCCCATGCGAGACCAAGGCTGTACCGCGCTGTTGTCCCACCGACTGGCAACTGAAGCTTCTGTCCGACACATCAACACACACCCTCTGACCCGGAGTTTCCCCGTGCCAGACCGCCACGGTACCAGCGCATCCACACCTTCGCCATCGCCTCCCCGGACAGACAGCTCGGCCACAGTTGACGACGGGTACAGAAAAAGGAGAGGATCAGGATGTTGTGTAGAGGAAAACAGAGATGTACCTGAACATACCTGTAAGGTATGAGTGACGCGTTTGTCCTCTGTGCGTAGGTTAGCCTCTCCTAGCATCTCGAAGTGGTGCGGGCCTGGGCACGGGTGGATGTCTCCGGATAACATCAAACATATGGCAATAATAAGTCCAGTTGTCAGAGATGATTGAGTCGATGTTGTTGATTTAGTCTTGGTAATCTTATTATAAAGTGATGGGTAGACCAAAGTCACAGTCAGTGTGTAGGTTCCATAGCCGATGCTTGCCTTTGCCAAATCATTGTTTGTTTGTTTGTATCCCAGGTCTTCAAATTTTGACGGGTTGTCATTTAAATGAAGCAGTGGAATGATATTACCAACCATCCGAGCTGGATCAACATGAATAGGCTTTAAAATCTTTGTGAGCAAACATTATCCTAGGAGCACTGTGACAGCCCCTCTCCCACCTGCAGCCATCTTTTTCTTCAAAAAAGGTGTGGTTGACCAAGTTTAGAGAGAGAGAGAAAGAGAGAGAGAGAGAGGGAGAGAGTGGTTTTCATTTCCTTAAGTAGCTAAAGCAAACACACACCTTTATGAGATGCAAGTTAAAGCGAACTTGACAGAGTACAATAAAACCCACATTAAGTGCACATACCCTACATTTTAGTACAGATCAGTAAGCTATTTTAAGAAAAAATGTATATTAAGATATAAATTAGATAATTAGATCAACTCATTTATAAGATTATGTGGAAGCAATTTAATATGTTCTATATATGTGCATTTTCTTATATTCATAGTAATTCGATAAAGGTAGTAAAATGCACGAGGATTGCATGTGGAGTCCCATGATTCTCTGCTGGTGGAACAAAGAACTATTAACCCTTATCTGTGTATGTATGTGTATGGCCTTGTATACGTGACTTGACAAAAAGTAAGTGTGACTGTATGACTGAGACAAAGGGCCTTTTACACATTAGTAGTAGGATGCAACAATGTGTTAGTTATGGGACATGTTGTTCATGATGACATAAAGGGAGTCAACTATAAAGAAGAAAGGATGCCCTCCCTTCTCTGTCACACTCTGCAGCCATTCTGTATGACTGTATGACCGCTGGCCTTTTCTTTCAAGAAAATAAATACCCTTTAAAGACATTTGGTACATGTTTGTCTCTTATTCAGTGATGTAAAATTGTTTGCGACCACAATTTTAAGAAACAACTCAAACCAGAGTCGACATTCAAACCATATGGGAAAAGTTTTTAACGTGGGTTTTATCATGTATGACGTTCGAAATAATCAAAATACTTGAGTGAGTGTGCAGTTGAACTCTTTACTTAGAGAGATTTACATACATATATAGACTTACATAGACTGTAAAAAAAATTCCAATATCTACTGTAATGTTGCCCCAGAAACCATGTGGAGTATGTTTTAATGCGAGGAGTAAACAGGGTCTTACCAGAGGAGCACATCTCACGCAAGCTAAAGACAGGCAACAGAGGGAAATTAAAAAGAAAATTAACTTTGAAAGTGAGAAGAGAAGACGAGGGGCAGGTAAACCTACACATGGTTAGCTGAGTTTGAGCCAGACAGAACATCAAATTGACCGTCAATAACTTTTTGTCTCTCAAAATAAATGATAGATAGATATATAGAAATGAATTGATATCTACCTACCCTAGCTTTATCTAACTAATCGTTTATACATAATAAATGTTGCATCATTGCTAAACAACAATAACTTAAGCAGATTATTTAACATACCTCAATTCTTGTCGTTGTACAGCCTCCCCCTACTGGACGCATCAGGAACAACAATATTTAAATTAACAAAGAACACAAAATTATTCAAAATCTATGGACTGGACGGTTATTAATGTGTACGTTTCGAGCGTCGATTTAAAGGTGGGGTATGTGATTTTCTTTTTTGACCATTTTTTCAAAATCACTTGAAATCCTATTCCTGACCCACTTGCTGGCTGTAAATTAGAAGCACTGAAATGAAAATTAAGCAATTTAATCATCTGTGGAACGGGCAGGACTCGAAAAACTCCAGCCAATCATTTTCAAGACCGTCTAGAATCATTGGACAGTAAATGCGTCACTCAAACAGTCTCCCCCCACCCCCCTCGCGCGCGTGGCCCGTTCGTGCGCAATGCGCATACTCAAAGCTCGTGACCCAGTTACAGGAAGTGAAAGTCGCCCCGGTACAGAGAGAGAAGGAGAAGGTATAGTTGCTTCTGTTTGGAGAATGTCAGACAAGACACCATCACAGAAAAGGAAATCTATTTTCGAGAGAGCAATTGCGAACAAAACGGCCGAAAGAGAAAGGTCTAAAACAAGGGTCATTCTAGGCGATGCTTTTCAACGTTGGCGGCAACTGAAGGACCAGGAAGGACTACCAACAGATGCAGCTGTGGCATTTTTTCTGCTTGACAGGTGAGAAGCCGATTAACTTGTAGTATTTACTACTAATCAGGGAACTGTCTTTACTGACGATTTGCGCACGAGAATTGTAGCTGTTCTAACGTTATAGCCCAGCCATATGTAGAACTAGCTAGCTAAACAACCTGTTTGAGGAGGAAGCTGATGTGAGCGATTGTATTTATGTATGGGCATCTGAGTTTTCGTTCGTGCTTGATTGCGCGTCCATGTTTTTCGAATGGGTGGAGTCAGACCCAGCGTTGGAGGACAAGTAGGTAGGACCTTATGAGTTATGTATTTTCAAAATCTCCCGGCCGTTTTGCAAATCACATACCCCACCTTTAATGATGTTATTTCGCAGTATATCCCCCTACTGGACGCATCAGGAACAACAGGGGTGTAAAACTGTCTGGGGCGTATATCTACCGGCTCCAGGGGCCTCATTTATAACCATTGCGTACGCACAAAACAGGCCCTGAAAGATGCGTACGCTACTTCCGACGCATAAGTTGTGATTTATAAAAACAAACTTGACGGGAAAATTTGCGCACCTGCACGCAAACTCTGACCCATGCGTATGAACGTTTTGGAGATGGAGCAGTTTGGCGACACCGATGGTGAACTGGAGTTAAATGCCTTTTTGGTCACTTTTAGACAGAAAATCTAAAGACAATTATACATATACAGAAAGATAATACAAACATAATTTCACTCACCAAGCCTATCACATGAAGCAAACATCCATCCCTTCTTAAATGTCCGCGCCATCGAGCACGTTGGACCGTTTAGTGAAACTGACGCAGCCTATCTAAAACCGTAAATCTTCATTATAAGTCCTAATCATAAATACAGTGCATGTTCACAATAACAGTTTAAATAAATAAAAGAATGATTCAAACTATGTTTTACTTCTAAACATTTAGATTAAATATGCCAATCTCATTAATGGTGTTAAACACTTAAACTACATGAAATCATTACTGAGAAGTTACAACATTTGTAGGCTATATTCAATAAATATAAATATTTGTTGTGAATGCAATGCTTTTGAACACTTTTCCTCTCCTCTGGCATGCTATGTTTTAATGTTTTAACTACAGAGATGAATTGCTTATCATGATAATAGCAGATTGTCTGAGAAAATAATTTTGTGCAAATAATGCACAACAAGGTCTGTCTTTTTCCATTAAAAATATAAATCAATTAAAAATACTATTTGGCGGAAAAGATTGAGAAAACCTTTAGCTGAAATGTATTTTACACTATTTGATTTATTTATTCAAAAACAAGGCAAAGATAGGCTATTAAATAATTTTTTATTAATGACATCCGTATTTCATATTTTCGTAATGTCTGGTACCGTTAAACATGTTATCACGTGGATGAATAATCATATGCAAATGATATGCAGATGAGGATATGCATAGTAAAACTAGGCGTTGTAAGCTCCATTTATGGTTGTTTCGGGGAGGAGACGCATGTGCGCACAATCTTCCGCTAACTGGAATTTATAAAGTGAATTCTGCGCAGATTCTGGTGTACGCACTGTTTTATAAGTCTGAATATTTTTTTGCGTACGACATTTTTGGCTTTCGGGCGCACGTACACTTTTAGTAAGGATCCTACGCAGAGTTTTATAAATGAGGCCCCAGGTCTGCAGCCTCCCCATACTCCTATTCATTGTCAACTATTGTCTATAAATATGTTTGTATTGGCTAAAGTTTATTCAGCTAATGCGTGTCCTGTTTAAAATGTGCTGTGTTCAAATGCAAAGACAGCCAGTCTCAAATAAAACTTTTTTATTTGTCACTTTTTTTCTGTGGGATTTAGGATCATATTTGGATATTGGAATAATAAATGAAGTAGGCTAGCCTATCTTAAATGTACACACAATGTTCCTATTTTCTTAATTTTAGACTAGTTGACCAGCACTTATATGCAATGCAATATTATATGCAATAATACATACATAATTAAAACAAGTTAACCACCAAATTTTGCTCAGAACAAAATTATATCTTAACCGGACAGTTGAATATTTGATTTTGTGAATTAAAATATTATATATTCAACGTCAATCCAGACCAATACACATTCATAAAATAAATGTTTTATAGATTCCTTTCTAAATTACAAAAGACGCATGTAGTCTCCATGTCTCTAAAAAATCTCAAGACTACTATTCTCACTGAGTAAATCAAATAAATGATATAACTTCTTTAACTTTATTAGTGAGACAGTATTTACTTGGTAAATATTTAATATTCAACAATATTATTGATCTGCCTTAAGGTGGACGATAACGCCATTTTCTTCTAGAAACAAACTTTGTTGCAGAATTTTCAGATTGCCACTGTGAAGCTGCTTTGATACAATCTGTATGGTAAAAAGCGCTATATAAATAAAGGTGAGTTGACTTGGGAAACTCCAGACCTCTTTCCATTCAATCTGATTATACATGGAGTTCCAAAAGATTTGCATTTAGGCAATAATGTAGTTGTGCATAGTTTTTTATACAAAAGTTGTTATTTTTTGTATCCATACTTCTGTAAGGGGTATACAGTCAAAGACCCAGAACCAGATATGAAGAATCAAGACCCGGAGTCAGAATTATAAAAAAATTAAAGACAAGTTTTACTGAAGATAGTTTGCAGTTTCATCAGCAGAAGTCAGCTTCAAGACTCACACAGGAGTTCGTAGGCCGCCCCGCTTACAGTTACAAATATCACAGCAGTTATACCATTTCCAAGGTCTAAGCTACGTCATTGCTTACAGGA